>NC_141036.1:20109772-20411818 GCF_052040795.2 Danio rerio | reverse complement strand
TCACATTCTGAATTGAACGTTGAAAATGAGCTTTTCAGAGCCAGCAGAGGTCAAAATAAGCAGTAATGCAAACTCAGTCATAGACATAGATTTTCACTTGCAACTTGCTTTAACATGTTTAACAGTGCATGAAATGTTGTCTAAAACAAAAAGAATGATGCATTTTAGTAGCTGGATCTGGTTTTATAACATTCTGTATTGGACGTTGAAAATGAGCTTTTCAGAGCCAGCAGAGGTCAAAATAAGCAGTAATGCAAACTCAGTCAGAGACATAGATTTTAACTTGCAACTTGCTTTAGCATGTTTAACAGTGCATGAAATGTTGTCTAAAACAAAAAGAAAATGCTTTTTAGTTGCTGGATCTGGTTTTATCACATTCTAAATTGAACGTTGAAAATGAGCTTTTCAGAGCCAGCAGAAGTCAAAATAAGCAGTGATGCAAACTCAGTCAGAGACATAGATTTTCACTTGCAACTTTCTTAAACATATTTAACAGTGCATGAAATGTTGTCTAAAACAAAAAGAAAATGCTTTTTAGTGGCTGGAACTGGTTTTATCACATTCTGAATTGAACATTGAAAATGAGCTTTTCAGAGCCAGCAGAGGTCAAAATAAGCAGTAATGCAAACTCAGTCAGAGACATAGATTTTCACTTGCAACTTTCTTAAACATATTTAACAGTGCATGAAATGTTGTCTAAAACAAAAAGAAAATGCTTTTTAGTGGCTGGAACTGGTTTTATCACATTCTGAATTGAACGTTGAAAATGAGCTTTTCAGAGCCAGCAGAGGTCAAAATAAGCAGAAATGCAAACTCAGTCAGAGACATAGATTTTCACTTGCAACTTGCTTTAACATGTTTAACAGTGCATGAAATGTTGTCTAAAACAAAAAGAACGATGCATTTTAGTGGCTGGATCTGGTTTTATCACTTTCTGAATTCAACGTTGAAAATGAGCTGTTCTTAGCCAGCAGAGGTCAAAATAAGCAGTAATGCAAACTCAGTCAGAGACATAGATTTTCACTTGCAACTTGCTTAAACATGTTTAACAGTGCATGAATTGTTGTCTAAAACAAAAAGAATAATGCATTTTAGTGGCTGGATCTGGTTTTATCACTTTTTGAATTCAACGTTGAAAATGAGCTGTTCTCAGCCAGCAGAGGTCAAAATAAGCAGTAATGCAAACTCAGTCAGAGACATAGATTTTCACTTGCAACTTGCTTTAACATGTTTAACAGTGCATGAATTGTTGTCTAAAACAAAAAGAAAATGCTTTTTAGTGGCTGGAACTGGTTTTATCACATTCTAAATTGAACGTTGAAAATGAGCTTTTCAGAGCCAGCAGAGGTCAAAATAAGCAGTAATGCAAACTCAGTCATAGACATAGATTTTCACTTGCAACTTGCTTTAACATGTTTAACAGTGCATGAAATGTTGTCTAAAACAAAAAGAATGATGCATTTTAGTAGCTGGATCTGGTTTTATCACATTCTGTGATGGACGTTGAAAATGAGCTTTTCAGAGCCAGCAGAGATCAAAATAAGCAGTAATGCAAACTCAGTCATAGACATAGATTTTCACTTGCAACTTTCTTAAACATATTTAACAGTGCATGAATTGTTGTCTAAAACAAAAAGAAAATGCTTTTTAGTGGCTGGAACTGGTTTTATCACATTCTGAATTGAACGTTGAAAATGAGCTTTTTAGAGCCAGCAGAGGTTAAAATAAGCAGTAATGCAAACTCAGTCAGAGACATAGATTTTCACTTGCAACTTGCTTTAACATGTTTAACAGTGCATGAAATGTTGTCTAAAACAAAAAGATAATGCTTTTTAGTGGCTGGAACTGGTTTTATCACATTCTGAATTGAACGTTGAAAATGAGCTTTTCAGAGCCAGCAGAGGTCAAAATAAGCAGTAATGCAAACTTAGTCATAGACATAGATTTTCACTTGCAACTTGCTTTAACATGTTTAACAGTGCATGAAATGTTGTCTAAAACAAAAAGAATGATGCATTTTAGTAGCTGGATGTGGTTTTATAACATTCTGTTCTGGACGTTGAAAATGAGCTTTTCAGAGCCAGCAGAGGTCAAAATAAGCAGTAATGCAAACTCAGTCAGAGACATAGATTTTCACTTGCAACTTGCTTTAACATGTTTAACAGTGCATGAAATATTGTCTAAAGCAAAAAGAAAATGCTTTTTAGTGGCTGGACCTGGTTTTATCACATTCTGAATTGAACGTTGAAAATGAGCTTTTCAGAGCCAGCAGAGGTCAAAATAAGCAGTAATGCAAACTCAGTCAGAGACATAGATTTTCACTTGCAACTTGCTTTAACATGTTTAACAGTGCATGAAATGTTGTCTAAAACAAAAAGAAAATGCTTTTTAGTGGCTGGGACTGGTTTTATCACATTCTGAATTGAACGTTGAAAATGAGCTTTTCAGAGCCAGCAGAGGTCAAAATAAGCAGTAATGCAAACTCAGTCAGAGACATGGATTTTTACTTGCAACTTGCTTTAACATGTTTAACAGTGCATGAAATGTTATCTAAAACAAAAAGAATAATGCATTTTAGTGGCTGGATCTGGTTTTATCACTTTCTGAATTCAACGTTGAAAATGAGCTGTTCTCAGCCAGCAGAGGTCAAAATAAGCAGTAATGCAAACTCAGTCAGAGACATAGATTTTCACTTGCAACTTGCTTTAACATGTTTAACAGTGCATGAATTGTTGTCTAAAACAAAAAGAATGATGCATTTTAGTGGCTGGATCTGGTTTTATCACATTCTGAATTGAACGTTGAAAATGAGCTTTTCAGAGCCAGCAGAGGTCAAAATAAGCAGTAATGCAAACTCAGTCATAGACATAGATTTTCACTTGCAACTTGCTTTAACATGTTTAACAGTGCATGAAATGTTGTCTAAAACAAAAAGAATGATGCATTTTAGTAGCTGGATCTGGTTTTATCACATTCTGTGATGGACGTTGAAAATGAGCTTTTCAGAGCCAGCAGAGGTCAAAATAAGCAGTAATGCAAACTCAGTCATAGACATAGATTTTCACTTGCAACTTGCTTTAACATGTTTAACAGTGCATGAATTGTTGTCTAAAACAAAAAAGAATGATGCATTTTATGGCTGGATCTGTTTTTATCACTTTCTGAATTGGACGTTGAAAATGAGCTTATCTCAGCCAGCAGAGAGGTCAAATCACAGTAATGCAAACTCAGTCAGAGACAAAGATTTTCACTTGCAACTTGCTTTAACATGTTTAACAGTGCATGAATTGTTGTCTAAAACAAAAAAGAATGATGCATTTTATGGCTGGATCTGTTTTTATCACTTTCTGAATTGGACTTTGAAAATGAGCTTATCTCAGCCAGCAGAGAGGTCAAATCACAGTAATGCAAACTCAGTCAGAGACATAGATTTTCACTTGCAACTTGCTTTAACATGTTTAACAGTGCATGAATTGTTGTCTAAAACAAAAAAGAATGATGCATTTTATGGCTGGATCTGTTTTTATCACTTTCTGAATTGGACGTTGAAAATGAGCTTATCTCAGCCAGCAGAGAAGTCAAATCACAGTAATGCAAACTCAGTCAGAGACATAGATTTTCACTTGCAACTTGCTTTAACATGTTTAACAGTGCATGAATTGTTGTCTAAAACAAAAAAGAATGATGCATTTTATGGCTGGATCTGTTTTTATCACTTTCTGAATTGGACGTTGAAAATGAGCTTATCTCAGCCAGCAGAGAGGTCAAATCACAGTAATGCAAACTCAGTCAGAAACATAGATTTTCACTTGCAACTTGCTTTAACATGTTTAACAGTGCATGAAATGTTGTCTAAAACAAAAAAGAATGATGCATTTTATGGCTGGATCTGTTGTTATCACTTTCTGAATTGGACGTTGAAAATGAGCTTTGCTCAGCCAGCAGAGAGGTCAAATCACAGTAATGCAAACTCAGTCAGAGACATAGATTTTCACTTGCAACTTGCTTTAACATGTTTAACAGTGCATGAAATGTTGTCTAAAACAAAAAGAATGATGCATTTTAGTGGCTGGATCTGGTTTTATCACTTTCTGAATTCAACGTTGAAAATGAGCTGTTCAGAGCCAGCAGAGGTCAAAATAAGCAGTAATGCAAACTCAGTCAGAGACATAGATTTTCACTTGCAACTTTCCTAAACATATTTAACAGTGCATGAAATGTTGTCTAAAACAAAAAGAAAATGTTTTTTAGTGGCTGGATCTGGTTTTATCGCATTCTGAATTGAACGTTGAAAATGAGCTGTTCTCAGCCAGCAGAGGTCAAAATAAGCAGTAATGCAAACTCAGTCAGAGACAAAGATTTTCACTTGCAACTTTCTTAAACATATTTAACAGTGCATGAAATGTTGTCTAAAACAAAAAAGAATGATGCATTTTATGGCTGGACCTGGTTTTATCACATTCTGAATTGAACGTTGAAAATGAGCTTTTCAGAGCCAGCAGAGGTCAAAATAAGCAGTAATGCAAACTCAGTCAGAGACATAGATTTTCACTTGCAACTTGCTTTAACATGTTTAACAGTGCATGAAATGTTATCTAAAACAAAAAGAACGATGCATTTTAGTGGCTGGATCTGGTTTTATCACTTTCTGAATTCAAAGTTGAAAATGAGCTGTTCTCAGCCAGCAGAGGTCAAAATAAGCAGTAATGCAAACTCAGTCAGAGACATAGATTTTCACTTGCAACTTGCTTTAACATGTTTAACAGTGCATGAATTGTTGTCTAAAACAAAAAGAAAATGCTTTTTAGTGGCTGGAACTGGTTTTATCACATTCTGAATTGAACGTTGAAAATGAGCTTTTCAGAGCCAGCAGAGGTCAAAATAAGCAGTAATGCAAACTCAGTCATAGACATAGATTTTCACTTGCAACTTGCTTTAACATGTTTAACAGTGCATGAAATGTTGTCTAAAACAAAAAGAATGATGCATTTTAGTAGCTGGATGTGGTTTTATAACATTCTGTTCTGGACGTTGAAAATGAGCTTTTCAGAGCCAGCAGAGGTCAAAATAAGCAGTAATGCAAACTCAGTCAGAGACATAGATATTCACTTGCAACTTGCTTTAACATGTTTAACAGTGCATGAAATGTTGTCTAAAACAAAAAGAAAATGCTTTTTAGTGGCTGGAACTGGTTTTATCACATTCTGAATTGAACGTTGAAAATGAGCTTTTTAGAGCCAGCAGAGGTCAAAATAAGCAGTAATGCAAACTCAGTCAGAGACATAGATTTTCACTTGCAACTTGCTTTAACATGTTTAACAGTGCATGAAATGTTGTCTAAAACAAAAAGATAATGCTTTTTAGTGGCTGGAACTGGTTTTATCACATTCTGAATTGAACGTTGAAAATGAGCTTTTCAGAGCCAGCAGAGGTCAAAATAAGCAGTAATGCAAACTCAGTCATAGACATAGATTTTCACTTGCAACTTGCTTTAACATGTTTAACAGTGCATGAAATGTTGTCTAAAACAAAAAGAATGATGCATTTTAGTAGCTGGATGTGGTTTTATAACATTCTGTTCTGGACGTTGAAAATGAGCTTTTCAGAGCCAGCAGAGGTCAAAATAAGCAGTAATGCAAACTCAGTCAGAGACATAGATTTTCACTTGCAACTTGCTTTAACATGTTTAACAGTGCATGAAATATTGTCTAAAACAAAAAGAAAATGCTTTTTAGTGGCTGGACCTGGTTTTATCACATTCTGAATTGAACGTTGAAAATGAGCTTTTCAGAGCCAGCAGAGGTCAAAATAAGCAGTAATGCAAACTCAGTCAGAGACAAACATTTTCACTTGCAACTTGCTTTAACATGTTTAACAGTGCATGAAATGTTGTCTAAAACAAAAAGAATGATGCATTTTAGTAGCTGGATGTGGTTTTATAACATTCTGTTCTGGACGTTGAAAATGAGCTTTTCAGAGCCAGCAGAGGTCAAAATAAGCAGTAATGCAAACTCAGTCAGAGACATAGATTTTCACTTGCAACTTTCTTAAACATATTTAACAGTGCATGAATTGTTGTCTAAAACAAAAAAGAATGATGCATTTTATGGCTGGATCTCTTTTTATCACTTTCTGAATTGGACGTTGAAAATGAGCTTATCTCAGCCAGCAGAGAGGTCAAATCACAGTAATGCAAACTCAGTCAGAGACATAGATTTTCACTTGCAACTTGCTTTAACATGTTTAACAGTGCATGAAATGTTTTCTAAAACAAAAAGATAATGCTTTTTAGTGGCTGGATCTGGTTTTATCACTTTCTGAATTCAACGTTGAAAATGAGCTGTTCTCAGCCAGCAGAGGTCAAAATAAGCAGTAATGCAAACTCAGTCAGAGACATAGATTTTCACTTGCAACTTGCTTTAACATGTTTAACAGTGCATGAATTGTTGTCTAAAACAAAAAGAAAATGCTTTTTAGTGGCGGGAACTGGTTTTATCACATTCTGAATTGAACGTTGAAAATGAGCTTTTCAGAGCCAGCAGAGGTCAAAATAAGCAGTGATGCAAACTCAGTCATAGACATAGATTTTCACTTGCAACTTTCTTAAACATATTTAACAGTGCATGAAATGTTGTCTAAAACAAAAAGAAAATGCTTTTTAGTGGCTGGAACTGGTTTTATCACATTCTGAATTCAACGTTGAAAATGAGCTTTTCAGAGCCAGCAGAGGTCAAAATAAGCAGTAATGCAAACTCAGTCAGAGACATAGATTTTCACTTGCAACTTGCTTTAACATGTTTAACAGTGCATGAATTGTTGTCTAAAACAAAAAGAAAATGCTTTTTAGTGGCTGGAACTGGTTTTATCACATTCTGAATTGAACGTTGAAAATGAGCTTTTCAGAGCCAGCAGAGGTCAAAATAAGCAGTAATGCAAACTCAGTCATAGACATAGATTTTCACTTGCAACTTGCTTTAACATGTTTAACAGTGCATGAAATGTTGTCTAAAACAAAAAGAATGATGCATTTTAGTAGCTGGATCTGGTTTTATCACATTCTGTGATGGACGTTGAAAATGAGCTTTTCAGAGCCAGCAGAGGTCAAAATAAGCAGTAATGCAAACTCAGTCATAGACATAGATTTTCACTTGCAACTTTCTTAAACAAATTTAACAGTGCATGAAATGTTGTCTAAAACAAAAAGAAAATGCTTTTTAGTGGCTGGAACTGGTTTTATCACATTCTGAATTGAACGTTGAAAATGAGCTTTTCAGAGCCAGCAGAGGTCAAAATAAGCAGTAATGCAAACTCAGTCAGAGACATAGATTTTCACTTGCAACTTGCTTTAACATGTTTAACAGTGCATGAAATGTTATCTAAAACAAAAAGAACGATGCATTTTAGTGGCTGGATCTGGTTTTATCACATTCTGAATTCAACGTTGAAAATGAGCTGTTCTCAGCCAGCAGAGGTCAAAATAAGCAGTAATGCAAACTCAGTCAGAGACATAGATTTTCACTTGCAACTTGCTTTAACATGTTTAACAGTGCATGAATTGTTGTCTAAAACAAAAAGAAAATGCTTTTTAGTGGCTGGAACTGGTTTTATCACATTCTGAATTGAACGTTGAAAATGAGCTTTTTAGAGCCAGCAGAGGTCAAAATAAGCAGTAATGCAAACTCAGTCAGAGACATAGATTTTCACTTGCAACTTGCTTTAACATGTTTAACAGTGCATGAAATGTTGTCTAAAACAAAAAGAATAATGCATTTTAGTGGCTGGATCTGTTTTTATCACATTCTGAATTGAACGTTGAAAATGAGCTTTTCAGAGCCAGCAGAGGTCAAAATAAGCAGTAATGCAAACTCAGTCAGAGACATAGATTTTCACTTGCAACTTTCTTAAACATATTTAACAGTGCTTGAATTGTTGTCTAAAACAAAAAGAGAGAGGCATTTTAGTGGCTGGATCTGTTTTTATCACTTTCTGAATTGGACGTTGAAAATGAGCTTATCTCAGCCAGCAGAGAGGTCAAATCACAGTAATGCAAACTCAGTCAGAGACATAGATTTTCACTTGCAACTTGCTTTAACATGTTTAACAGTGCATGAAATGTTATCTAAAACAAAAAGAATAATGCATTTTAGTGGCTGGATCTGGTTTTATCACTTTCTGAATTCAACGTTGAAAATGAGCTGTTCTCAGCCAGCAGAGGTCAAAATAATCAGTAATGCAAACTCAGTCAGAGACATAGATTTTCACTTGCAACTTGCTTTAACATGTTTAACAGTGCATGAAATGTTGTCTAAAACAAAAAGAAAATGCTTTTTAGTGGCTGGAACTGGTTTTATCACATTCTGAATTCAACGTTGAAAATGAGCTTTTCAGAGCCAGCAGAGGTCAAAATAAGCAGTAATGCAAACTCAGTCAGAGACATAGATTTTCACTTGCAACTTGCTTTAACATGTTTAACAGTGCATGAATTGTTGTCTAAAACAAAAAGAAAATGCTTTTTAGTGGCTGGAACTGGTTTTATCACATTCTGAATTGAACGTTGAAAATGAGCTTTTCAGAGCCAGCAGAGGTCAAAATAAGCAGTGATGCAAACTCAGTCATAGACATAGATTTTCACTTGCAACTTTCTTAAACATATTTAACAGTGCATGAAATGTTGTCTAAAACAAAAAGAAAATGCTTTTTAGTGGCTGGAACTGAATTTATCACATTCTGAATTGAACGTTGAAAATGAGCTTTTCAGAGCCAGCAGAGGTCAAAATAAGCACTAATGCAAACTCAGTCAGAGACATAGATTTTTACTTGCAACTTTCTTAAACATATTTAACAGTGCATGAAATGTTGTCTAAAACAAAAAGAAAATGCTTTTTAGTAGCTGGATCGTGTTTTATCACATTCTGAATTGAACGTTGAAAATGAGCTTTTCAGAGCCAGCAGAGGTCAAAATAAGCAGTAATGCAAACTCAGTCATAGACATAGATTTTCACTTGAAACTTGCTTTAACATGTTTAACAGTGCATGAATTGTTGTCTAAAACAAAAAAGAATGATGCATTTTATGGCTGGATCTGTTTTTATCACTTTCTGAATTGGACGTTGAAAATGAGCTTATCTCAGCCAGCAGAAGGGTCAAATCACAGTAATGCAAACTCAGTCAGAGACATAGATTTTCACTTGCAACTTGCTTTAACATGTTTAACAGTGCATGAAATGTTGTCTAAAACAAAAAGAATAATGCATTTTAGTGGCTGGATCTGTTTTTATCACATTCTGAATTGAACGTTGAAAATGAGCTTTTCAGAGCCAGCAGAGGTCAAAATAAGCAGTAATGCAAACTCAGTCAGAGACAGATTTTCACTTGCAACTTTCTTAAACATATTTAACAGTGCATGAAATGTTGTCTAAAACAAAAAGAATGACGCATTTTAGTGGCTGGATCTGTTTTTATCACTTTCTGAATTGGACGTTGAAAATGAGCTTATCTCAGCCAGCAGAGAGGTCAAATCACAGTTATGCAAACTCAGTCAGAGACATAGATTTTCACTTGCAACTTGCTTTAACATGTTTAACAGTGCATGAATTGTTGTCTAAAACAAAATAGAATGATGCATTTTATGGCTGGATCTGTTTTTATCACTTTCTGAATTGAACGTTGAAAATGAGCTTATCTCAGCCAGCAGAGAGGTCAAATCACAGTAATGCAAACTCAGTCAGAGACATAGATTTTCACTTGCAACTTGCTTTAACATGTTTAACAGTGCATGAAATGTTGTCTAAAACAAAAAGAAAATGCTTTTTAGTGGCTGGATCTGGTTTTTATCACATTCTGAATTGAACGTTGAAAATGAGCTTTTCAGAGACAGCAGAGGTCTTAAATAAGCAGTAATGCAAACTCAGTCAGAGACATAGATTTTTACTTGCAACTTTCTTAAACATATTTAACAGTGCATGAAATGTTGTCTAAAACAAAAAGAAAATGCTTTTTAGTAGCTGGATCTGGTTTTATTACATTCTGAATTGAACGTTGAAAATGAGCTTTTCAGAGCCAGCAGAGGTCAAAATAAGCAGTAATGCAAACTCAGTCATAGACATAGATTTTCACTTGCAACTTGCTTTAACATGTTTAACAGTGCATGAATTGTTGTCTAAAACAAAAAAGAATGATGCATTTTATGGCTGGATCTGTTTTTATCACTTTCTGAATTGGACGTTGAAAATGAGCTTATCTCAGCCAGCAGAGAGGTCAAATCACAGTAATGCAAACTCAGTCAGAGACAAAGATTTTTACTTGCAACTTGCTTTAACATGTTTAACAGTGCATGAATTGTTGTCTAAAACAAAAAAGAATGATGCATTTTATGGCTGGATCTGTTTTTATCACTTTCTGAATTGGACGTTGAAAATGAGCTTATCTCAGCCAGCAGAGAGGTCAAATCACAGTAATGCAAACTCAGTCAGAGACATAGATTTTCACTTGCAACTTGCTTTAACATGTTTAACAGTGCATGAATTGTTGTCTAAAACAAAAAAGAATGATGCATTTTATGGCTGGATCTGTTTTTATCACTTTCTGAATTGGACGTTGAAAATGAGCTTATCTCAGCCAGCAGAGAAGTCAAATCACAGTAATGCAAACTCAGTCAGAGACATAGATTTTCACTTGCAACTTGCTTTAACATGTTTAACAGTGCATGAATTGTTGTCTAAAACAAAAAAGAATGATGCATTTTATGGCTGGATCTGTTTTTATCACTTTTTGAATTGGACGTTGAAAATGAGCTTATCTCAGCCAGCAGAGAGGTCAAATCACAGTAATGCAAACTCAGTCAGAAACATAGATTTTCACTTGCAACTTGCTTTAACATGTTTAACAGTGCATGAAATGTTGTCTAAAACAAAAAAGAATGATGCATTTTATGGCTGGATCTGTTGTTATCACTTTCTGAATTGGACGTTGAAAATGAGCTTTGCTCAGCCAGCAGAGAGGTCAAATCACAGTAATGCAAACTCAGTCAGAGACATAGATTTTCACTTGCAACTTGCTTTAACATGTTTAACAGTGCATGAAATATTGTCTAAAACAAAAAGAATGATGCATTTTAGTGGCTGGATCTGGTTTTATCACTTTCTGAATTCAACGTTGAAAATGAGCTGTTCAGAGACAGCAGAGGTCAAAATAAGCAGTAATGCAAACTCAGTCAGAGACATAGATTTTCACTTGCAACTTGCTTTAACATGTTTAACAGTGCATGAAATGTTGTCTAAAACAAAAAGAATGATGCATTTTAGTGGCTGGATCTGTTTTTATCACATTCTGAATTCAACGTTGAAAATGAGCTGTTCTCAGCCAGCAGAGGTCAAAATAAGCAGTAATGCAAACTCAGTCAGAGACATAGATTTTCACTTGCAACTTTCTTAAACATATTTAACAGTGCATGAAATGTTGTCTAAAACAAAAAGAAAATGCTTTTTAGTAGCTGGATCAGGTTTTATTACATTCTGAATTGAACATTGAAAATGAGCTTTTCAGAGCCAGCAGAGGTCAAAATAAGCAGTAATGCAAACTCAGTCATAGACATAGATTTTCACTTGCAACTTGCTTTAACATATTTAACAGTGCATGAAATGTTGTCTAAAACAAAAAGAATGATGCATTTTAGTGGCTGGATCTGTTTTTATCACTTTCTGAATTGGACGTTGAAAATGAGCTTATCTCAGCCAGCAGAGAGGTCAAATCACAGTAATGCAAACTCAGTCAGAGACATAGATTTTCAATTGCAACTTGCTTTAACATGTTTAACAGTGCATGAATTGTTGTCTAAAACAAAAAAGAATGATGCATTTTATGGCTGGATCTCTTTTTATCACTTTCTGAATTGGACGTTGAAAATGAGCTTATCTCAGCCAGCAGAGAGGTCAAATCACAGTAATGCAAACTCAGTCAGAGACATAGATTTTCACTTGCAACTTGCTTTAACATGTTTAACAGTGCATGAAATGTTGTCTAAAACAAAAAGATAATGCTTTTTAGTGGCTGGAACTGGTTTTATCACATTCTGAATTGAACGTTGAAAATGAGCTTTTCAGAGCCAGCAGAGGTCAAAATAAGCAGTAATGCAAACTCAGTCATAGACATAGATTTTCACTTGCAACTTGCTTTAACATGTTTAACAGTGCATGAAATGTTATCTAAAACAAAAAGAATAATGCATTTTAGTGGCTGGATCTGGTTTTATCACTTTCTGAATTCAACGTTGAAAATGAGCTGTTCTCAGCCAGCAGAGGTCAAAATAAGCAGTAATGCAAACTCAGTCAGAGACATAGATTTTCACTTGCAACTTGCTTTAACATGTTTAACAGTGCATGAAATGTTGTCTAAAACAAAAAGAAAATGCTTTTTAGTGGCTGGAACTGGTTTTATCACATTCTGAATTGAACGTTGAAAATGAGCTTTTCAGAGCCAGCAGAGGTCAAAATAAGCAGTAATGCAAACTCAGTCAGAGACAAAGATTTTCACTTGCAACTTGCTTTAACATGTTTAACAGTGCATGAAATGTTGTCTAAAACAAAAAGAAAATGCTTTTTAGTGGCTGGATCTGGTTTTATCACATTCTGAATTGGACGTTGAAAATGAGCTTATCTCAGCCAGCAGAGAAGTCAAATCACAGTAATGCAAACTCAGTCAGAGACATAGATTTTCACTTGCAACTTGCTTTAACATGTTTAACAGTGCATGAATTGTTGTCTAAAACAAAAAAGAATGATGCATTTTATGGCTGGATCTGTTTTTATCACTTTCTGAATTGGACGTTGAAAATGAGCTTTGCTCAGCCAGCAGAGAGGTCAAATCACAGTAATGCAAACTCAGTCAGAGACATAGATTTTCACTTGCAACTTGCTTTAACATGTTTAACAGTGCATGAAATGTTGTCTAAAACAAAAAAGAATGATGCATTTTAGTGGCTGGATCTGGTTTTATCACTTTCTGAATTGAACGTTGAAAATGAGCTGTTCAGAGCAAGCAGAGGTCAAAATAAGCAGTAATGCAAACTCAGTCAGAGACATAGATTTTCACTTGCAACTTTCCTAAACATATTTAACAGTGCATGAAATGTTGTCTAAAACAAAAAGAAAATGCTTTTTAGTGGCTGGATCTGGTTTTATCGCATTCTGAATTGAATGTTGAAAATGAGCTGTTCTCAGCCAGCAGAGGTCAAAATAAGCAGTAATGCAAACTCAGTCACAGACAAAGATTTTCACTTGCAACTTTCTTAAACATATTTAACAGTGCATGAAATGTTGTCTAAAACAAAAAAGAATGATGCATTTTATGGCTGGACCTGGTTTTATCACTTTCTGAATTGAACGTTGAAAATGAGCTTTTCAGAGCCAGCAGAGGTCAAAATAAGCAGTAATGCAAACTCAGTCAGAGACATAGATTTTCACTTGCAACTTGCTTTAACATGTTTAACAGTGCATGAAATATTGTCTAAAACAAAAAGAAAATGCTTTTTAGTGGCTGGACCTGGTTTTATAACATTCTGAATTGGACGTTGAAAATGAGCTTTTCAGAGCCAGCAGAGGTCAAAATAAGCAGTAATGCAAACTCAGTCAGAGACATAGATTTTCACTTGCAACTTGCTTTAACATGTTTAACAGTGCATGAAATGTTATCTAAAACAAAAAGAACGATGCATTTTAGTGGCTGGATCTGGTTTTATCACTTTCTGAATTCAACGTTGAAAATGAGCTGTTCTCAGCCAGCAGAGGTCAAAATAAGCAGTAATGCAAACTCAGTCAGAGACATAGATTTTCACTTGCAACTTGCTTTAACATGTTTAACAGTGCATGAATTGTTGTCTAAAACAAAAAGAAAATGCTTTTTAGTGGCTGGAACTGGTTTTATCACATTCTGAATTGAACGTTGAAAATGAGCTTTTTAGAGCCAGCAGAGGTCAAAATAAGCAGTAATGCAAACTCAGTCAGAGACATAGATTTTCACTTGCAACTTGCTTTAACATGTTTAACAGTGCATGAAATGTTGTCTAAAACAAAAAGATAATGCCTTTTAGTGGCTGGAACTGGTTTTATCACATTCTGAATTGAACGTTGAAAATGAGCTTTTCAGAGCCAGCAGAGGTCAAAATAAGCAGTAATGCAAACTCAGTCATAGACATAGATTTTCACTTGCAACTTGCTTTAACATGTTTAACAGTGCATGAAATGTTGTCTAAAACAAAAAGAATGATGCATTTTAGTAGCTGGATGTGGTTTTATAACATTCTGTTCTGGACGTTGAAAATGAGCTTTTCAGAGCCAGCAGAGGTCAAAATAAGCAGTAATGCAAACTCAGTCAGAGACATAGATTTTCACTTGCAACTTGCTTTAACATGTTTAACAGTGCATGAAATATTGTCTAAAACAAAAAGAAAATGCTTTTTAGTGGCTGGACCTGGTTTTATCACATTCTGAATTGAACGTTGAAAATGAGCTTTTCAGAGCCAGCAGAGGTCAAAATAAGCAGTAATGCAAACTCAGTCAGAGACATAGATTTTCACTTGCAACTTGCTTTAACATGTTTAACAGTGCATGAAATGTTGTCTAAAATAAAAAGAATGATGCATTTTAGTGGCTGGATCTGGTTTTATCACTTTCTGAATTCAACGTTGAAAATGAGCTGTTCTCAGCCAGCAGAGGTCAAAATAAACAGTAATGCAAACTCAGTCAGAGACATAGATTTTCACTTGCAACTTGCTTTAACATGTTTAACAGTGCATGAATTGTTGTCTAAAACAAAAAGAATGATGCATTTTAGTGGCTGGATCTGGTTTTATCACATTCTGAATTGAACGTTGAAAATGAGCTTTTCAGAGCCAGCAGAGGTCAAAATAAGCAGTAATGCAAACTCAGTCAGAGACATAGATTTTCACTTGCAACTTTCTTAAACATATTTAAGAGTGCATGAATTGTTGTCTAAAACAAAAAGAATGATGCATTTTAGTGGCTGGATCTGTTTTTATCACTTTCTGAATTGGACGTTGAAAATGAGCTTATCTCAGCCAGCAGAGAGGTCATATCACAGTAATGCAAACTCAGTCAGAGACATAGATTTTCACTTGCAACTTGCTTTAACATGTTTAACAGTGCCTGAAATGTTGTCTAAAACAAAAAGATAATGCTTTTTAGTGGCTGGATCTGGTTTTATCACTTTCTGAATTCAACGTTGAAAATGAGCTGTTCTCAGCCAGCAGAGGTCAAAATAAGCAGTAATGCAAACTCAGTCAGAGACAGATTTTCACTTGCAACTTGCTTTAACATGTTTAACAGTGCATGAATTGTTGTCTAAAACAAAAAGAAAATGCTTTTTAGTGGCTGGAACTGGTTTTTATCACATTCTGAATTGAACGTTGAAAATGAGCTTTTCAGAGCCAGCAGAGGTCAAAATAAGCAGTAATGCAAACTCAGTCAGAGACAAAGATTTTCACTTGCAACTTGCTTTAACATGTTTAACAGTGCATGAATTGTTGTCTAAAACAAAAAGAAAATGCTTTTTAGTGGCTGGATCTGGTTTTATCACATTCTGAATTGAACGTTGAAAATGAGCTTTTTAGAGCCAGCAGAGAGGTCAAAATAAGCACTAATGCAAACTCAGTCATAGACATAGATTTTCACTTGCAACTTGCTTTAACATGTTTAACAGTGCATGAAATGTTATCTAAAACAAAAAGAATAATGCATTTTAGTGGCTGGATCTGGTTTTATCACTTTCTAAATTCAACGTTGAAAATGAGCTGTTCTCAGCCAGCAGAGGTCAAAATAAGCAGTAATGCAAACTCAGTCAGAGACAGATTTTCACTTGCAACTTGCTTTAACATGTTTAACAGTGCATGAATTGTTGTCTAAAACAAAAAGAAAATGCTTTTTAGTGGCTGGAACTGGTTTTATCACATTCTGAAATGAACGTTGAAAATGAGCTTTTCAGAGCCAGCAGAGGTCAAAATAAGCAGTGATGCAAACTCAGTCATAGACATAGATTTTCACTTGCAACTTTCTTAAACATATTTAACAGTGCATGAAATGTTGTCTAAAACAAAAAGAAAATGCTTTTTAGTGGCTGGAACTGGTTTTATCACATTCTGAATTGAACGTTGAAAATGAGCTTTTCAGAGCCAGCAGAGGTCAAAATAAGCAGTAATGCAAACTCAGTCATAGACATAGATTTTCACTTGCAACTTGCTTTAACATGTTTAACAGTGCATGAAATGTTATCTAAAACAAAAAGAATGAGCTTTTCAGAGCCAGCAGAGGTCAAAATAAGCAGTAATACAAACTCAGTCAGAGACATAGATTTTCACTTGCAACTTGCTTTAACATGTTTAACAGTGCATGAAATGTTGTCTAAAACAAAAAGATAATGCTTTTTAGTGGCTGGAACTGGTTTTATCACATTCTGAATTGAACGTTGAAAATGAGCTTTTCAGAGCCAGCAGAGGTCAAAATAAGCAGTAATGCAAACTCAGTCATAGACATAGATTTTCACTTGCAACTTGCTTTAACATGTTTAACAGTGCATGAAATGTTGTCTAAAACAAAAAGAAAATGCTTTTTAGTGGCTGGATCTGGTTTTATCACATTCTGAATTGAACGTTGAAAATGAGCTTTTCAGAGCCAGCAGAGGTCAAAATAAGCAGTAATGCAAACTCAGTCATAGACATAGATTTTCACTTGCAACTTGCTTTAACATGTTTAACAGTGCATGAAATGTTATCTAAAACAAAAAGAATAATGCATTTTAGTGGCTGGATCTGGTTTTATCACTTTCTGAATTGAACGTTGAAAATGAGCTTTTCAGAGCCAGCAGAGGTCAAAATAAGCACTAATGCAAACTCAGTCATAGACATAGATTTTCACTTGCAACTTGCTTTAACATGTTTAACAGTGCATGAATTGTTGTCTAAAACAAAAAAGAATGATGTATTTTATGGCTGGATCTGTTTTTATCACTTTCTGAATTGGACGTTGAAAATGAGCTTATCTCAGCCAGCAGAAGGGTCAAATTACAGTAATGCAAACTCAGTCAGAGACATAGATTTTCACTTGCAACTTGCTTTAACATGTTTAACAGTGCATGAAATGTTGTCTAAAACAAAAAGAATAATGCATTTTAGTGGCTGGATCTGGTTTTATCACATTCTGAATTGAACGTTGAAAATGAGCTTTTCAGAGCCAGCAGAGGTCAAAATAAGCAGTAATGCAAACTCAGTCAGAGACAGATTTTCACTTGCAACTTTCTTAAACATATTTAACAGTGCATGAAATGTTGTCTAAAACAAAAAGAATGATGCATTTTAGTGGCTGGATCTGTTTTTATCACTTTCTGAATTGGACGTTGAAAATGAGCTTATCTCAGCCAGCAGAGAGGTCAAATCACAGTTATGCAAACTCAGTCAGAGACATAGATTTTCACTTGCAACTTGCTTTAACATGTTTAACAGTGCATGAATTGTTGTCTAAAACAAAAAAGAATGATGCATTTTATGGCTGGATCTGTTTTTATCACTTTCTGAATTGAACGTTGAAAATGAGCTTATCTCAGCCAGCAGAGAGGTCAAATCACAGTAATGCAAACTCAGTCAGAGACATAGATTTTCACTTGCAACTTGCTTTAACATGTTTAACAGTGCATGAAATGTTGTCTAAAACAAAAAGAAAATGCTTTTTAGTGGCTGGATCTGGTTTTTATCACATTCTGAATTGAACGTTGAAAATGAGCTTTTCAGAGCCAGCAGAGGTCTTAAATAAGCAGTAATGCAAACTCAGTCAGAGACATAGATTTTTACTTGCAACTTTCTTAAACATATTTAACAGTGCATGAAATGTTGTCTAAAACAAAAAGAAAATGCTTTTTAGTAGCTGGATCTGGTTTTATTACATTCTGAATTGAACGTTGAAAATGAGCTTTTCAGAGCCAGCAGAGGTCAAAATAAGCAGTAATGCAAACTCAGTCATAGACATAGATTTTCACTTGCAACTTGCTTTAACATGTTTAACAGTGCATGAATTGTTGTCTAAAACAAAAAAGAATGATGCATTTTATGGCTGGATCTGTTTTTATCACTTTCTGAATTGGACGTTGAAAATGAGCTTATCTCAGCCAGCAGAGAGGTCAAATCACAGTAATGCAAACTCAGTCAGAGACAAAGATTTTCACTTGCAACTTGCTTTAACATGTTTAACAGTGCATGAATTGTTGTCTAAAACAAAAAAGAATGATGCATTTTATGGTTGGATCTGTTTTTATCACTTTCTGAATTGGACGTTGAAAATGAGCTTATCTCAGCCAGCAGAGAGGTCAAATCACAGTAATGCAAACTCAGTCAGAGACATAGATTTTCACTTGCAACTTGCTTTAACATGTTTAACAGTGCATGAATTGTTGTCTAAAACAAAAAAGAATGATGCATTTTATGGCTGGATCTGTTTTTATCACTTTCTGAATTGGACGTTGAAAATGAGCTTATCTCAGCCAGCAGAGAAGTCAAATCACAGTAATGCAAACTCAGTCAGAGACATAGATTTTCACTTGCAACTTGCTTTAACATGTTTAACAGTGCATGAATTGTTGTCTAAAACAAAAAAGAATGATGTATTTTATGGCTGGATCTGTTTTTATCACTTTCTGAATTGGACGTTGAAAATGAGCTTATCTCAGCCAGCAGAAGGGTCAAATTACAGTAATGCAAACTCAGTCAGAGACATAGATTTTCACTTGCAACTTGCTTTAACATGTTTAACAGTGCATGAAATGTTGTCTAAAACAAAAAGAATATTGCATTTTAGTGGCTGGATCTGGTTTTATCACATTCTGAATTGAACGTTGAAAATGAGCTTTTCAGAGCCAGCAGAGGTCAAAATAAGCAGTAATGCAAACTCAGTCAGAGACAGATTTTCACTTGCAACTTTCCTAAACATATTTAACAGTGCATGAAATGTTGTCTAAAACAAAAAGAATGATGCATTTTAGTGGCTGGATCTGTTTTTATCACTTTCTGAATTGGACGTTGAAAATGAGCTTATCTCAGCCAGCAGAGAGGTCAAATCACAGTTATGCAAACTCAGTCAGAGACATAGATTTTCACTTGCAACTTGCTTTAACATGTTTAACAGTGCATGAATTGTTGTCTAAAACAAAAAAGAATGATGCATTTTATGGCTGGATCTGTTTTTATCACTTTCTGAATTGAACGTTGAAAATGAGCTTATCTCAGCCAGCAGAGAGGTCAAATCACAGTAATGCAAACTCAGTCAGAGACATAGATTTTCACTTGCAACTTGCTTTAACATGTTTAACAGTGCATGAAATGTTGTCTAAAACAAAAAGAAAATGCTTTTTAGTGGCTGGATCTGGTTTTTATCACATTCTGAATTGAACGTTGAAAATGAGCTTTTCAGAGCCAGCAGAGGTCTTAAATAAGCAGTAATGCAAACTCAGTCAGAGACATAGATTTTTACTTGCAACTTTCTTAAACATATTTAACAGTGCATGAAATGTTGTCTAAAACAAAAAGAAAATGCTTTTTAGTAGCTGGATCTGGTTTTATTACATTCTGAATTGAACGTTGAAAATGAGCTTTTCAGAGCCAGCAGAGGTCAAAATAAGCAGTAATGCAAACTCAGTCATAGACATAGATTTTCACTTGCAACTTGCTTTAACATGTTTAACAGTGCATGAATTGTTGTCTAAAACAAAAAAGAATGATGCATTTTATGGCTGGATCTGTTTTTATCACTTTCTGAATTGGACGTTGAAAATGAGCTTATCTCAGCCAGCAGAGAGGTCAAATCACAGTAATGCAAACTCAGTCAGAGACAAAGATTTTCACTTGCAACTTGCTTTAACATGTTTAACAGTGCATGAATTGTTGTCTAAAACAAAAAAGAATGATGCATTTTATGGTTGGATCTGTTTTTATCACTTTCTGAATTGGACGTTGAAAATGAGCTTATCTCAGCCAGCAGAGAGGTCAAATCACAGTAATGCAAACTCAGTCAGAGACATAGATTTTCACTTGCAACTTGCTTTAACATGTTTAACAGTGCATGAATTGTTGTCTAAAACAAAAAAGAATGATGCATTTTATGGCTGGATCTGTTTTTATCACTTTCTGAATTGGACGTTGAAAATGAGCTTATCTCAGCCAGCAGAGAAGTCAAATCACAGTAATGCAAACTCAGTCAGAGACATAGATTTTCACTTGCAACTTGCTTTAACATGTTTAACAGTGCATGAATTGTTGTCTAAAACAAAAAAGAATGATGCATTTTATGGCTGGATCTGTTTTTATCACTTTCTGAATTGGACGTTGAAAATGAGCTTATCTCAGCCAGCAGAGAGGTCAAATCACAGTAATGCAAACTCAGTCAGAAACATAGATTTTCACTTGCAACTTGCTTTAACATGTTTAACAGTGCATGAAATGTTGTCTAAAACAAAAAAGAATGATGCATTTTATGGCTGGATCTGTTATCACTTTCTGAATTGGACGTTGAAAATGAGCTTTGCTCAGCCAGCAGAGAGGTCAAATCACAGTAATGCAAACTCAGTCAGAGACATAGATTTTCACTTGCAACTTGCTTTAACATGTTTAACAGTGCATGAAATATTGTCTAAAACAAAAAGAATGATGCATTTTAGTGGCTGGATCTGGTTTTATCACTTTCTGAATTCAACGTTGAAAATGAGCTGTTCAGAGCCAGCAGAGGTCAAAATAAGCAGTAATGCAAACTCAGTCAGAGACATAGATTTTCACTTGCAACTTGCTTTAACATGTTTAACAGTGCATGAAATGTTGTCTAAAACAAAAAGAAAATGCTTTTTAGTGGCTGGATCTGGTTTTATCACATTCTGAATTGAACGTTGAAAATGAGCTGTTCTCAGCCAGCAGAGGTCAAAATAAGCAGTAATGCAAACTCAGTCAGAGACATAGATTTTCACTTGCAACTTGCTTTAACATGTTTAACAGTGCATGAAATGTTGTCTAAAACAAAAAGAATGATGCATTTTAGTGGCTGGATCTGTTTTTATCACATTCTGAATTGATCGTTGAAAATGAGCTTTTCAAAGCCAGCAGAGGTCAAAATAAGCAGTAATGCAAACTCAGTCAGAGACATAGATTTTCACTTGCAACTTTCTTAAACATATTTAACAGTGCATGAAATGTTGTCTAAAACAAAAAGAAAATGCTTTTTAGTAGCTGGATCTGGTTTTATTAAATTCAGAATTGAACGTTGAAAATGAGCTTTTCAGAGCCAGCAGAGGTCAAAATAAGCAGTAATGCAAACTCAGTCATAGACATAGATTTTCACTTGCAACTTGCTTTAACATATTTAACAGTGCATGAAATGTTGTCTAAAACAAAAAGAATGATGCATTTTATGGCTGGATCTGTTTTTATCATTTTCTGAATTGGACGTTGAAAATGAGCTTATCTCAGCCAGCAGAAGGGTCAAATCACAGTAATGCAAACTCAGTCAGAGACATAGATTTTCACTTGCAACTTGCTTTAACATGTTTAACAGTGCATGAAATGTTGTCTAAAACAAAAAGAATAATGCATTTTAGTGGCTGGATCTGTTTTTATCACATTCTGAATTGAACGTTGAAAATGAGCTTTTCAGAGCCAGCAGAGGTCAAAATAAGCAGTAATGCAAACTCAGTCAGAGACAGATTTTCACTTGCAACTTTCTTAAACATATTTAACAGTGCATGAAATGTTGTCTAAAACAAAAAGAATGATGCATTTTAGTGGCTGGATCTGTTTTTATCACTTTCTGAATTGGACGTTGAAAATGAGCTTATCTCAGCCAGCAGAGAGGTCAAATCACAGTTATGCAAACTCAGTCAGAGACATAGATTTTCACTTGCAACTTGCTTTAACATGTTTAACAGTGCATGAATTGTTGTCTAAAACAAAATAGAATGATGCATTTTATGGCTGGATCTGTTTTTATCACTTTCTGAATTGAACGTTGAAAATGAGCTTATCTCAGCCAGCAGAGAGGTCAAATCACAGTAATGCAAACTCAGTCAGAGACATAGATTTTCACTTGCAACTTGCTTTAACATGTTTAACAGTGCATGAAATGTTGTCTAAAACAAAAAGAAAATGCTTTTTAGTGGCTGGATCTGGTTTTTATCACATTCTGAATTGAACGTTGAAAATGAGCTTTTCAGAGCCAGCAGAGGTCTTAAATAAGCAGTAATGCAAACTCAGTCAGAGACATAGATTTTTACTTGCAACTTTCTTAAACATATTTAACAGTGCATGAAATGTTGTCTAAAACAAAAAGAAAATGCTTTTTAGTAGCTGGATCTGGTTTTATTACATTCTGAATTGAACGTTGAAAATGAGCTTTTCAGAGCCAGCAGAGGTCAAAATAAGCAGTAATGCAAACTCAGTCATAGACATAGATTTTCACTTGTAACTTGCTTTAACATGTTTAACAGTGCATGAATTGTTGTCTAAAACAAAAAAGAATGATGCATTTTATGGCTGGATCTGTTTTTATCACTTTCTGAATTGGACGTTGAAAATGAGCTTATCTCAGCCAGCAGAGAGGTCAAATCACAGTAATGCAAACTCAGTCAGAGACATAGATTTTCACTTGCAACTTGCTTTAACATGTTTAACAGTGCATGAATTGTTGTCTAAAACAAAAAAGAATGATGCATTTTATGGCTGGATCTGTTTTTATCACTTTCTGAATTGGACGTTGAAAATGAGCTCATCTCAGCCAGCAGAGAAGTCAAATCACAGTAATGCAAACTCAGTCAGAGACATAGATTTTCACTTGCAACTTGCTTTAACATGTTTAACAGTGCATGAATTGTTGTCTAAAACAAAAAAGAATGATGCATTTTATGGCTGGATCTGTTTTTATCACTTTCTGAATTGGACGTTGAAAATGAGCTTATCTCAGCCAGCAGAGAGGTCAAATCACAATAATGCAAACTCTGTCAGAAACATAGATTTTCACTTGCAACTTGCTTTAACATGTTTAACAGTGCATGAATTGTTGTCTAAAACAAAAAGAAAATGCTTTTTAGTGGCTGGATCTGGTTTTATCACATTCTGAATTGAACGTTGAAAATGAGCTTTTCAGAGCCAGCAGAGGTCAAAATAAGCAGTAATGCAAACTCAGTCATAGACATAGATTTTCACTTGCAACTTGCTTTAACATGTTTAACAGTGCATGAATTGTTGTCTAAAACAAAAAAGAATGATGCATTTTATGGCTGGATCTGTTTTTATCACTTTCTGAATTGGACGTTGAAAATGAGCTTATCTCAGCCAGCAGAAGGGTCAAATCACAGTAATGCAAACTCAGTCAGAGACATAGATTTTCACTTGCAACTTGCTTTAACATGTTTAACAGTGCATGAAATGTTGTCTAAAACAAAAAGAATAATGCATTTTAATGGCTGGATCTGTTTTTATCACATTCTGAATTGAACGTTGAAAATGAGCTTTTCAGAGCCAGCAGAGGTCAAAATAAGCAGTAATGCAAACTCAGTCAGAGACAGATTTTCACTTGCAACTTTCTTAAACATATTTAACAGTGCATGAAATGTTGTCTAAAACAAAAAGAATGATGCATTTTAGTGGCTGGATCTGTTTTTATCACTTTCTGAATTGGACGTTGAAAATGAGCTTATCTCAGCCAGCAGAGAGGTCAAATCACAGTTATGCAAACTCAGTCAGAGACATAGATTTTCACTTGCAACTTGCTTTAACATGTTTAACAGTGCATGAATTGTTGTCTAAAACAAAATAGAATGATGCATTTTATGGCTGGATCTGTTTTTATCACTTTCTGAATTGAACGTTGAAAATGAGCTCATCTCAGCCAGCAGAGAGGTCAAATCACAGTAATGCAAACTCAGTCAGAGACATAGATTTTCACTTGCAACTTGCTTTAACATGTTTAACAGTGCATGAAATGTTGTCTAAAACAAAAAGAAAATGCTTTTTAGTGGCTGGATCTGGTTTTTATCACATTCTGAATTGAACGTTGAAAATGAGCTTTTCAGAGCCAGCAGAGGTCTTAAATAAGCAGTAATGCAAACTCAGTCAGAGACATAGATTTTTACTTGCAACTTTCTTAAACATATTTAACAGTGCATGAAATGTTGTCTAAAACAAAAAGAAAATGCTTTTTAGTGGCTGGATCTGGTTTTTATCACATTCTGAATTGAACGTTGAAAATGAGCTTTTCAGAGCCAGCAGAGGTCAAAATAAGCAGTAATGCAAACTCAGTCATAGACATAGATTTTCACTTGCAACTTGCTTTAACATGTTTAACAGTGCATGAATTGTTGTCTAAAACAAAAAAGAATGATGCATTTTATGGCTGGATCTGTTTTTATCACTTTCTGAATTGGACGTTGAAAATGAGCTTATCTCAGCCAGCAGAGAGGTCAAATCACAGTAATGCAAACTCAGTCAGAGTCAAAGATTTTCACTTGCAACTTGCTTTAACATGTTTAACAGTGCATGAATTGTTGTGTAAAACAAAAAAGAATGATGCATTTTATGGCTGGATCTGTTTTTTATCACTTTCTGAATTGGACGTTGAAAATGAGCTTATCTCAGCCAGCAGAGAGGTCAAATCACAGTAATGCAAACTCAGTCAGAGACATAGATTTTCACTTGCAACTTGCTTTAACATGTTTAACAGTGCATGAATTGTTGTCTAAAACAAAAAAGAATGATGCATTTTATGGCTGGATCTGTTTTTATCACTTTCTGAATTGGACGTTGAAAATGAGCTTATCTCAGCCAGCAGAGAAGTCAAAACACAGTAATGCAAACTCAGTCAGAGACATAGATTTTCACTTGCAACTTGCTTTAACATGTTTAACAGTGCATGAATTGTTGTCTAAAACAAAAAAGAATGATGCATTTTATGGCTGGATCTGTTTTTATCACTTTCTGAATTGGACGTTGAAAATGAGCTTATCTCAGCCAGCAGAGAGGTCAAATCACAATAATGCAAACTCAGTCAGAAACATAGATTTTCACTTGCAACTTGCTTTAACATGTTTAACAGTGCATGAAATGTTGTCTAAAACAAAAAAGAATGATGCATTTTATGGCTGGATCTGTTGTTATCACTTTCTGAATTGGACGTTGAAAATGAGCTTTGCTCAGCCAGCAGAGAGGTCAAATCACAGTAAAGCAAACTCAGTCAGAGACATAGATTTTCACTTGCAACTTGCTTTAACATGTTTAACAGTGCATGAAATATTGTCTAAAACAAAAAGAATGATGCATTTTAGTGGCTGGATCTGGTTTTATCACTTTCTGAATTCAACGTTGAAAATGAGCTGTTCAGAGCCAGCAGAGGTCAAAATAAGCAGTAATGCAAACTCAGTCAGAGACATAGATTTTCACTTGCAACTTGCTTTAACATGTTTAACAGTGCATGAAATGTTGTCTAAAACAAAAAGAAAATGCTTTTTAGTGGCTGGATCTGGTTTTATCACATTCTGAATTGAACGTTGAAAATGAGCTGTTCTCAGCCAGCAGAGGTCAAAATAAGCAGTAATGCAAACTCAGTCAGAGACATAGATTTTCACTTGCAACTTGCTTTAACATGTTTAACAGTGCATGAAATGTTGTCTAAAACAAAAAGAATGATGCATTTTAGTGGCTGGATCTGTTTTTATCACATTCTGAATTGAACATTGAAAATGAGCTTTTCAGAGCCAGCAGAGGTCAAAATAAGCAGTAATGCAAACTCAGTCAGAGACATAGATTTTCACTTGCAACTTTCTTAAACATATTTAACAGTGCATGAAATGTTGTCTAAAACAAAAAGAAAATGCTTTTTAGTAGCTGGATCTGGTTTTATTACATTCTGAATTGAACGTTGAAAATGAGCTTTTCAGAGCCAGCAGAGGTCAAAATAAGCAGTAATGCAAACTCAGTAATAGACATAGATTTTCACTTGCAACTTGCTTTTAACATATTTAACAGTGCATGAAATGTTGTCTAAAACAAAAAGAATGATGCATTTTATGGCTGGATCTGTTTTTATTATTTTCTGAATTGGACGTTGAAAATGAGCTTATCTCAGCCAGCAGAGAGGTCAAATCACAGTAATGCAAACTCAGTCAGAGACATAGATTTTCACTTGTAACTTGCTTTAACATGTTTAACAGTGCATGAATTGTTGTCTAAAACAAAAAAGAATGATGCATTTTATGGCTGGATCTCTTTTTATCACTTTCTGAATTGGACGTTGAAAATGAGCTTATCTCAGCCAGCAGAGAGGTCAAATCACAGTAATGCAAACTCAGTCAGAGACATAGATTTTCACTTGCAACTTGCTTTAACATGTTTAACAGTGCATGAATTGTTGTCTAAAACAAAAAAGAATGATGCATTTTATGGCTGGATCTGTTTTTTATCACTTTCTGAATTGGACGTTGAAAATGAGCTTATCTCAGCCAGCAGAGAGGTCAAATCACAATAATGCAAACTCAGTCAGAGACATAGATTTTCACTTGCAACTTGCTTTAACATGTTTAACAGTGCATGAATTGTTGTCTAAAACAAAAAAGAATGATGCATTTTATGGCTGGATCTGTTTTTATCACTTTCTGAATTGGACGTTGAAAATGAGCTTATCTCAGCCAGCAGAGAAGTCAAAACACAGTAATGCAAACTCAGTCAGAGACATAGATTTTCACTTGCAACTTGCTTTAACATGTTTAACAGTGCATGAATTGTTGTCTAAAACAAAAAAGAATGATGCATTTTATGGCTGGATCTGTTTTTATCACTTTCTGAATTGGACGTTGAAAATGAGCTTATCTCAGCCAGCAGAGAGGTCAAATCACAATAATGCAAACTCAGTCAGAAACATAGATTTTCACTTGCAACTTGCTTTAACATGTTTAACAGTGCATGAAATGTTGTCTAAAACAAAAAAGAATGATGCATTTTATGGCTGGATCTGTTGTTATCACTTTCTGAATTGGACGTTGAAAATGAGCTTTGCTCAGCCAGCAGAGAGGTCAAATCACAGTAATGCAAACTCAGTCAGAGACATAGATTTTCACTTGCAACTTGCTTTAACATGTTTAACAGTGCATGAAATGTTGTCTAAAACAAAAAGAATAATGCATTTTAGTGGCTGGATCTGTTTTTATCACATTCTGAATTGAACGTTGAAAATGAGCTTTTCAGAGCCAGCAGAGGTCAAAATAAGCAGTAATGCAAACTCAGTCAGAGACAGATTTTCACTTGCAACTTTCTTAAACATATTTAACAGTGCATGAAATGTTGTCTAAAACAAAAAGAATGATGCATTTTAGTGGCTGGATCTGTTTTTATCACTTTCTGAATTGGACGTTGAAAATGAGCTTATCTCAGCCAGCAGAGAGGTCAAATCACAGTTATGCAAACTCAGTCAGAGACATAGATTTTCACTTGCAACTTGCTTTAACATGTTTAACAGTGCATGAATTGTTGTCTAAAACAAAATAGAATGATGCATTTTATGGCTGGATCTGTTTTTATCACTTTCTGAATTGAACGTTGAAAATGAGCTTATCTCAGCCAGCAGAGAGGTCAAATCACAGTAATGCAAACTCAGTCAGAGACATAGATTTTCACTTGCAACTTGCTTTAACATGTTTAACAGTGCATGAAATGTTGTCTAAAACAAAAAGAAAATGCTTTTTAGTGGCTGGATCTGGTTTTTATCACATTCTGAATTGAACGTTGAAAATGAGCTTTTCAGAGCCAGCAGAGGTCTTAAATAAGCAGTAATGCAAACTCAGTCAGAGACATAGATTTTTACTTGCAACTTTCTTAAACATATTTAACAGTGCATGAAATGTTGTCTAAAACAAAAAGAAAATGCTTTTTAGTAGCTGGATCTGGTTTTATTACATTCTGAATTGAACGTTGAAAATGAGCTTTTCAGAGCCAGCAGAGGTCAAAATAAGCAGTAATGCAAACTCAGTCATAGACATAGATTTTCACTTGTAACTTGCTTTAACATGTTTAACAGTGCATGAATTGTTGTCTAAAACAAAAAAGAATGATGCATTTTATGGCTGGATCTGTTTTTATCACTTTCTGAATTGGACGTTGAAAATGAGCTTATCTCAGCCAGCAGAGAGGTCAAATCACAGTAATGCAAACTCAGTCAGAGACATAGATTTTCACTTGCAACTTGCTTTAACATGTTTAACAGTGCATGAATTGTTGTCTAAAACAAAAAAGAATGATGCATTTTATGGCTGGATCTGTTTTTATCACTTTCTGAATTGGACGTTGAAAATGAGCTCATCTCAGCCAGCAGAGAAGTCAAATCACAGTAATGCAAACTCAGTCAGAGACATAGATTTTCACTTGCAACTTGCTTTAACATGTTTAACAGTGCATGAATTGTTGTCTAAAACAAAAAAGAATGATGCATTTTATGGCTGGATCTGTTTTTATCACTTTCTGAATTGGACGTTGAAAATGAGCTTATCTCAGCCAGCAGAGAGGTCAAATCACAATAATGCAAACTCTGTCAGAAACATAGATTTTCACTTGCAACTTGCTTTAACATGTTTAACAGTGCATGAATTGTTGTCTAAAACAAAAAGAAAATGCTTTTTAGTGGCTGGATCTGGTTTTATCACATTCTGAATTGAACGTTGAAAATGAGCTTTTCAGAGCCAGCAGAGGTCAAAATAAGCAGTAATGCAAACTCAGTCATAGACATAGATTTTCACTTGCAACTTGCTTTAACATGTTTAACAGTGCATGAATTGTTGTCTAAAACAAAAAAGAATGATGCATTTTATGGCTGGATCTGTTTTTATCACTTTCTGAATTGGACGTTGAAAATGAGCTTATCTCAGCCAGCAGAAGGGTCAAATCACAGTAATGCAAACTCAGTCAGAGACATAGATTTTCACTTGCAACTTGCTTTAACATGTTTAACAGTGCATGAAATGTTGTCTAAAACAAAAAGAATAATGCATTTTAATGGCTGGATCTGTTTTTATCACATTCTGAATTGAACGTTGAAAATGAGCTTTTCAGAGCCAGCAGAGGTCAAAATAAGCAGTAATGCAAACTCAGTCAGAGACAGATTTTCACTTGCAACTTTCTTAAACATATTTAACAGTGCATGAAATGTTGTCTAAAACAAAAAGAATGATGCATTTTAGTGGCTGGATCTGTTTTTATCACTTTCTGAATTGGACGTTGAAAATGAGCTTATCTCAGCCAGCAGAGAGGTCAAATCACAGTTATGCAAACTCAGTCAGAGACATAGATTTTCACTTGCAACTTGCTTTAACATGTTTAACAGTGCATGAATTGTTGTCTAAAACAAAATAGAATGATGCATTTTATGGCTGGATCTGTTTTTATCACTTTCTGAATTGAACGTTGAAAATGAGCTCATCTCAGCCAGCAGAGAGGTCAAATCACAGTAATGCAAACTCAGTCAGAGACATAGATTTTCACTTGCAACTTGCTTTAACATGTTTAACAGTGCATGAAATGTTGTCTAAAACAAAAAGAAAATGCTTTTTAGTGGCTGGATCTGGTTTTTATCACATTCTGAATTGAACGTTGAAAATGAGCTTTTCAGAGCCAGCAGAGGTCTTAAATAAGCAGTAATGCAAACTCAGTCAGAGACATAGATTTTTACTTGCAACTTTCTTAAACATATTTAACAGTGCATGAAATGTTGTCTAAAACAAAAAGAAAATGCTTTTTAGTGGCTGGATCTGGTTTTTATCACATTCTGAATTGAACGTTGAAAATGAGCTTTTCAGAGCCAGCAGAGGTCAAAATAAGCAGTAATGCAAACTCAGTCATAGACATAGATTTTCACTTGCAACTTGCTTTAACATGTTTAACAGTGCATGAATTGTTGTCTAAAACAAAAAAGAATGATGCATTTTATGGCTGGATCTGTTTTTATCACTTTCTGAATTGGACGTTGAAAATGAGCTTATCTCAGCCAGCAGAGAGGTCAAATCACAGTAATGCAAACTCAGTCAGAGTCAAAGATTTTCACTTGCAACTTGCTTTAACATGTTTAACAGTGCATGAATTGTTGTGTAAAACAAAAAAGAATGATGCATTTTATGGCTGGATCTGTTTTTTATCACTTTCTGAATTGGACGTTGAAAATGAGCTTATCTCAGCCAGCAGAGAGGTCAAATCACAGTAATGCAAACTCAGTCAGAGACATAGATTTTCACTTGCAACTTGCTTTAACATGTTTAACAGTGCATGAATTGTTGTCTAAAACAAAAAAGAATGATGCATTTTATGGCTGGATCTGTTTTTATCACTTTCTGAATTGGACGTTGAAAATGAGCTTATCTCAGCCAGCAGAGAAGTCAAAACACAGTAATGCAAACTCAGTCAGAGACATAGATTTTCACTTGCAACTTGCTTTAACATGTTTAACAGTGCATGAATTGTTGTCTAAAACAAAAAAGAATGATGCATTTTATGGCTGGATCTGTTTTTATCACTTTCTGAATTGGACGTTGAAAATGAGCTTATCTCAGCCAGCAGAGAGGTCAAATCACAATAATGCAAACTCAGTCAGAAACATAGATTTTCACTTGCAACTTGCTTTAACATGTTTAACAGTGCATGAAATGTTGTCTAAAACAAAAAAGAATGATGCATTTTATGGCTGGATCTGTTGTTATCACTTTCTGAATTGGACGTTGAAAATGAGCTTTGCTCAGCCAGCAGAGAGGTCAAATCACAGTAAAGCAAACTCAGTCAGAGACATAGATTTTCACTTGCAACTTGCTTTAACATGTTTAACAGTGCATGAAATATTGTCTAAAACAAAAAGAATGATGCATTTTAGTGGCTGGATCTGGTTTTATCACTTTCTGAATTCAACGTTGAAAATGAGCTGTTCAGAGCCAGCAGAGGTCAAAATAAGCAGTAATGCAAACTCAGTCAGAGACATAGATTTTCACTTGCAACTTGCTTTAACATGTTTAACAGTGCATGAAATGTTGTCTAAAACAAAAAGAAAATGCTTTTTAGTGGCTGGATCTGGTTTTATCACATTCTGAATTGAACGTTGAAAATGAGCTGTTCTCAGCCAGCAGAGGTCAAAATAAGCAGTAATGCAAACTCAGTCAGAGACATAGATTTTCACTTGCAACTTGCTTTAACATGTTTAACAGTGCATGAAATGTTGTCTAAAACAAAAAGAATGATGCATTTTAGTGGCTGGATCTGTTTTTATCACATTCTGAATTGAACATTGAAAATGAGCTTTTCAGAGCCAGCAGAGGTCAAAATAAGCAGTAATGCAAACTCAGTCAGAGACATAGATTTTCACTTGCAACTTTCTTAAACATATTTAACAGTGCATGAAATGTTGTCTAAAACAAAAAGAAAATGCTTTTTAGTAGCTGGATCTGGTTTTATTACATTCTGAATTGAACGTTGAAAATGAGCTTTTCAGAGCCAGCAGAGGTCAAAATAAGCAGTAATGCAAACTCAGTAATAGACATAGATTTTCACTTGCAACTTGCTTTAACATATTTAACAGTGCATGAAATGTTGTCTAAAACAAAAAGAATGATGCATTTTATGGCTGGATCTGTTTTTATTATTTTCTGAATTGGACGTTGAAAATGAGCTTATCTCAGCCAGCAGAGAGGTCAAATCACAGTAATGCAAACTCAGTCAGAGACATAGATTTTCACTTGTAACTTGCTTTAACATGTTTAACAGTGCATGAATTGTTGTCTAAAACAAAAAAGAATGATGCATTTTATGGCTGGATCTCTTTTTATCACTTTCTGAATTGGACGTTGAAAATGAGCTTATCTCAGCCAGCAGAGAGGTCAAATCACAGTAATGCAAACTCAGTCAGAGACATAGATTTTCACTTGCAACTTGCTTTAACATGTTTAACAGTGCATGAATTGTTGTCTAAAACAAAAAAGAATGATGCATTTTATGGCTGGATCTGTTTTTTATCACTTTCTGAATTGGACGTTGAAAATGAGCTTATCTCAGCCAGCAGAGAGGTCAAATCACAATAATGCAAACTCAGTCAGAGACATAGATTTTCACTTGCAACTTGCTTTAACATGTTTAACAGTGCATGAATTGTTGTCTAAAACAAAAAAGAATGATGCATTTTATGGCTGGATCTGTTTTTATCACTTTCTGAATTGGACGTTGAAAATGAGCTTATCTCAGCCAGCAGAGAAGTCAAAACACAATAATGCAAACTCAGTCAGAAACATAGATTTTCACTTGCAACTTGCTTTAACATGTTTAACAGTGCATGAAATGTTGTCTAAAACAAAAAAGAATGATGCATTTTATGGCTGGATCTGTTGTTATCACTTTCTGAATTGGACGTTGAAAATGAGCTTTGCTCAGCCAGCAGAGAGGTCAAATCACAGTAATGCAAACTCAGTCAGAGACATAGATTTTCACTTGCAACTTGCTTTAACATGTTTAACAGTGCATGAAATATTGTCTAAAACAAAAAGAATGATGCATTTTAGTGGCTGGATCTGGTTTTATCACTTTCTGAATTCAACGTTGAAAATGAGCTGTTCAGAGCCAGCAGAGGTCAAAATAAGCAGTAATGCAAACTCAGTCAGAGACATAGATTTTCACTTGCAACTTGCTTTAACATGTTTAACAGTGCATGAAATGTTGTCTAAAACAAAAAGAAAATGCTTTTTAGTGGCTGGATCTGGTTTTATCACATTCTGAATTGAACGTTGAAAATGAGCTTTTCAGAGCCAGCAGAGGTCTTAAATAAGCAGTTATGCAAACTCAGTCAGAGACATAGATTTTTACTTGCAACTTTCTTAAACATATTTAACAGTGCATGAATTGTTGTCTAAAACAAAAAGAAAATGCTTTTTAGTAGCTGGATCTGGTTTTATCACATTCTGAATTGAACGTTGAAAATGAGCTTTTCAGAGCCAGCAGAGGTCAAAATAAGCAGTAATGCAAACTCAGTCATAGACATAGATTTTCACTTGCAACTTGCTTTAACATGTTTAACAGTGCATGAATTGTTGTCTAAAACAAAATAGAATGATGCATTTCATGGCTGGATCTGTTTTTATCACTTTCTGAATTGAACGTTGAAAATGAGCTTATCTCAGCCAGCAGAGAGGTCAAATCACAGTAATGCAAACTCAGTCAGAGACATAGATTTTCACTTGCAACTTGCTTTAACATGTTTAACAGTGCATGAAATGTTGTCTAAAACAAAAAGAAAATGCTTTTTAGTGGCTGGATCTGTTTTTTATCACATTCTGAATTGAACGTTGAAAATGAGCTTTTCAGAGCCAGCAGAGGTCTTAAATAAGCAGTAATGCAAACTCAGTCAGAGACATAGATTTTCACTTGCAACTTGCTTTAACATGTTTAACAGTGCATGAAATGTTGTCTAAAACAAAAAAGAATGATGCATTTTATGGCTGGATCTGTTGTTATCACTTTCTGAATTGGACGTTGAAAATGAGCTTTGCTCAGCCAGCAGAGAGGTCAAATCACAGTAATGCAAACTCAGTCAGAGACATAGATTTTCACTTGCAACTTGCTTTAACATGTTTAACAGTGCATGAAATATTGTCTAAAACAAAAAGAATGATGCATTTTAGTGGCTGGATCTGGTTTTATCACTTTCTGAATTCAACGTTGAAAATGAGCTGTTCAGAGCCAGCAGAGGTCAAAATAAGCAGTAATGCAAACTCAGTCAGAGACATAGATTTTCACTTGCAACTTGCTTTAACATGTTTAACAGTGCATGAAATGTTGTCTAAAACAAAAAGAAAATGCTTTTTAGTGGCTGGATCTGGTTTTATCACATTCTGAATTGAACGTTGAAAATGAGCTTTTCAGAGCCAGCAGAGGTCTTAAATAAGCAGTTATGCAAACTCAGTCAGAGACATAGATTTTTACTTGCAACTTTCTTAAACATATTTAACAGTGCATGAATTGTTGTCTAAAACAAAAAGAAAATGCTTTTTAGTAGCTGGATCTGGTTTTATCACATTCTGAATTGAACGTTGAAAATGAGCTTTTCAGAGCCAGCAGAGGTCAAAATAAGCAGTAATGCAAACTCAGTCATAGACATAGATTTTCACTTGCAACTTGCTTTAACATGTTTAACAGTGCATGAATTGTTGTCTAAAACAAAATAGAATGATGCATTTCATGGCTGGATCTGTTTTTATCACTTTCTGAATTGAACGTTGAAAATGAGCTTATCTCAGCCAGCAGAGAGGTCAAATCACAGTAATGCAAACTCAGTCAGAGACATAGATTTTCACTTGCAACTTGCTTTAACATGTTTAACAGTGCATGAAATGTTGTCTAAAACAAAAAGAAAATGCTTTTTAGTGGCTGGATCTGTTTTTTATCACATTCTGAATTGAACGTTGAAAATGAGCTTTTCAGAGCCAGCAGAGGTCTTAAATAAGCAGTAATGCAAACTCAGTCAGAGACATAGATTTTTACTTGCAACTTTCTTAAACATATTTAACAGTGCATGAAATGTTGTCTAAAACAAAAAGAAAATGCTTTTTAGTGGCTGGAACTGGTTTTATCACATTCTAAATTGAACGTTGAAAATGAGCTTTTCAGAGCCAGCAGAGAGGTCAAATCACAGTAATGCAAACTCAGTCAGAGACATAGATTTTCACTTGCAACTTGCTTTAACATGTTTAACAGTGCATGAATTGTTGTCTAAAACAAAAAAGAATGATGCATTTTATGGCTGGATCTGTTTTTATCACTTTCTGAATTGGACGTTGAAAATGAGCTTATCTCAGCCAGCAGAGAAGTCAAAACACAGTAATGCCAACTCAGTCAGAGACATAGATTTTCACTTGCAACTTGCTTTAACATGTTTAACAGTGCATGAAATGTTGTCTAAAACAAAAAGAAAATGCTTTTTAGTGGCTGGATCTGGTTTTATCACATTCTGAATTGAACGTTGAAAATGAGCTGTTCTCAGCCAGCAGAGGTCAAAATAAGCAGTAATGCAAACTCAGTCAGAGACATAGATTTTCACTTGCAACTTGCTTTAACATGTTTAACAGTGCATGAAATGTTGTCTAAAACAAAAAGAATGATGCATTTTAGTGGCTGGATCTGTTTTTATCACATTCTGAATTGAACATTGAAAATGAGCTTTTCAGAGCCAGCAGAGGTCAAAATAAGCAGTAATGCAAACTCAGTCAGAGACATAGATTTTCACTTGCAACTTTCTTAAACATATTTAACAGTGCATGAAATGTTGTCTAAAACAAAAAGAAAATGCTTTTTAGTAGCTGGATCTGGTTTTATTACATTCTGAATTGAACGTTGAAAATGAGCTTTTCAGAGCCAGCAGAGGTCAAAATAAGCAGTAATGCAAACTCAGTAATAGACATAGATTTTCACTTGCAACTTGCTTTAACATATTTAACAGTGCATGAAATGTTGTCTAAAACAAAAAGAATGATGCATTTTATGGCTGGATCTGTTTTTATTATTTTCTGAATTGGACGTTGAAAATGAGCTTATCTCAGCCAGCAGAGCGGTCAAATCACAGTAATGCAAACTCAGTCAGAGACATAGATTTTCACTTGCAACTTGCTTTAACATGTTTAACAGTGCATGAATTGTTGTCTAAAACAAAAAAGAATGATGCATTTTATGGCTGGATCTCTTTTTATCACTTTCTGAATTGGACGTTGAAAATGAGCTTATCTCAGCCAGCAGAGAGGTCAAATCACAGTAATGCAAACTCAGTCAGAGACATAGATTTTCACTTGCAACTTGCTTTAACATGTTTAACAGTGCATGAATTGTTGTCTAAAACAAAAAAGAATGATGCATTTTATGGCTGGATCTGTTTTTATCACTTTCTGAATTGAACGTTGAAAATGAGCTTATCTCAGCCAGCAGAGAGGTCAAATCACAGTAATGCAAACTCAGTCAGAGACATAGATTTTCACTTGCAACTTGCTTTAACATGTTTAACAGTGCATGAAATGTTGTCTAAAACAAAAAGAAAATGCTTTTTAGTGGCTGGATCTGTTTTTATCACATTCTGAATTGAACGTTGAAAATGAGCTTTTCAGAGCCAGCAGAGGTCAAAATAAGCAGTAATGCAAACTCAATCAGAGACATAGATTTTCACTTGCAACTTTCTTAAACATATTTAACAGTGCATGAATTGTTGTCTAAAACAAAAAGAATGATGCATTTTAGTGGCTGGATCTGTTTTTATCACTTTCTGAATTGGACGTTGAAAATGAGCTTATCTCAGCCAGCAGAGAGGTCAAATCACAGTAATGCAAACTCAGTCAGAGACATAGATTTTCAATTGCAACTTGCTTTAACATGTTTAACAGTGCATGAATTGTTGTCTAAAACAAAAAAGAATGATGCATTTTATGGCTGGATCTCTTTTTATCACTTTCTGAATTGGACGTTGAAAATGAGCTTATCTCAGCCAGCAGAGAGGTCAAATCACAGTAATGCAAACTCAGTCAGAGACATAGATTATCACTTGCAACTTGCTTTAACATGTTTAACAGTGCATGAAATGTTGTCTAAAACAAAAAGATAATGCTTTTTAGTGGCTGGAACTGGTTTTATCACATTCTGAATTGAACGTTGAAAATGAGCTTTTCAGAGCCAGCAGAGGTCAAAATAAGCAGTAATGCAAACTCAGTCATAGACATAGATTTTCACTTGCAACTTGCTTTAACATGTTTAACAGTGCATGAAATGTTATCTAAAACAAAAAGAATAATGCATTTTAGTGGCTGGATCTGGTTTTATCACTTTCTGAATTCAACGTTGAAAATGAGCTGTTCTCAGCCAGCAGAGGTCAAAATAAGCAGTAATATAAACTCAGTCAGAGACATAGATTTTCACTTGCAACTTGCTTTAACATGTTTAACAGTGCATGAATTGTTGTCTAAAACAAAAAGAAAATGCTTTTTAGTGGCTGGATCTGGTTTTATCACATTCTGAATTGAACGTTGAAAATTAGCTTTTCAGAGCCAGCAGAGGTCAAAATAAGCAGTAATGCAAACTCAGTCATAGACATAGATTTTCACTTGCAACTTGCTTTAACATGTTTAACAGTGCATGAAATGTTATCTAAAACAAAAAGAATAATGTATTTAAGTGGCTGGATCTGGTTTTATCACTTTCTGAATTCAACGTTGAAAATGAGCTGTTCTCAGCCAGCAGAGGTCAAAATAAGCAGTAATGCAAACTCAGTCAGAGACATAGATTTTCACTTGCAACTTGCTTTAACATGTTTAACAGTGCATGAAATGTTGTCTAAAACAAAAAGAAAATGCTTTTTAGTGGCTGGAAATGGTTTTATCACATTCTGAATTGAACGTTGAAAATGAGCTTTTCAGAGCCAGCAGAGGTCAAAATAAGCAGTGATGCAAACTCAGTCATAGACATAGATTTTCACTTGCAACTTTCTTAAACATATTTAACAGTGCATGAAATGTTATCTAAAACAAAAAGAATAATGCATTTTAGTGGCTGGATCTGGTTTTATCACTTTCTGAATTGAACGTTGAAAATGAGCTTTTCAGAGCCAGCAGAGGTCAAAATAAGCACTAATGCAAACTCAGTCAGAGACATAGATTTTTACTTGCAACTTTCTTAAACATATTTAACAGTGCATGAAATGTTGTCTAAAACAAAAAGAAAATGCTTTTTAGTAGCTGGATCTGGTTTTATCACATTCTGAATTGAACGTTGAAAATGAGCTTTTCAGAGCCAGCAGAGGTCAAAATAAGCAGTAATGCAAACTCAGTCATAGACATAGATTTTCACTTGCAACTTGCTTTAACATGTTTAACAGTGCATGAAATGTTGTCTAAAACAAAAAAGAATGATGCATTTTATGGCTGGATCTGTTTTTATCACTTTCTGAATTGGACGTTGAAAATGAGCTTATCTCAGCCAGCAGAAGGGTCAAATCACAGTAATGCAAACTCAGTCAGAGACATAGATTTTCACTTGCAACTTGCTTTAACATGTTTAACAGTGCATGAAATGTTGTCTAAAACAAAAAGAATAATGCTTTTTAGTGGCTGGATTTGGTTTTATCACATTCTGAATTGAACGTTGAAAATGAGCTTTTCAGAGCCAGCAGAGGTCAAAATAAGCAGTAATGCAAACTCAGTCAGAGACAGATTTTCACTTGCAACTTTCTTAAACATATTTAACAGTGCATGAAATGTTGTCTAAAACAAAAAAGAATGATGCATTTTATGGCTGGATCTCTTTTTATCACTTTCTGAATTGGACGTTGAAAATGAGCTTATCTCAGCCAGCAGAGAGGTCAAATCACAGTAATGCAAACTCAGTCAGAAACATAGATTTTCACTTGCAACTTGCTTTAACATGTTTAACAGTGCATGAATTGTTGTCTAAAACAAAAAAGAATGATGCGTTTTATGGCTGGATCTGTTTTTATCACTTTCTGAATTGAACGTTGAAATTGAGCTTATCTCAGCCAGCAGAGAGGTCAAATCACAGTAATGCAAACTCAGTCAGAGACATAGATTTTCACTTGCAACTTGCTTTAACATGTTTAACAGTGCATGAAATGTTGTCTAAAACAAAAAGAAAATGCTTTTTAGTGGCTGGATCTGGTTTTATCACACTCTGAATTGAACGTTGAAAATGAGCTTTTCAGAGCCAGCAGAGGTCTTAAATAAGCAGTAATGCAAACTCAGTCAGAGACATAGATTTTTACTTGCAACTTTCTTAAACATATTTAACAGTGCATGAAATGTTGTCTAAAACAAAAAGAATGATGCATTTTAGTGGCTGGATCTGTTTTTATCACTTTCTGAATTGGACGTTGAAAATGAGCTTATCTCAGCCAGCAGAGAGGTCAAATCACAGTAATGCAAACTCAGTCAGAGACATAGATTTTCAATTGCAACTTGCTTTAACATGTTTAACAGTGCATGAATTGTTGTCTAAAACAAAAAAGAATGATGCATTTTATGGCTGGATCTCTTTTTATCACTTTCTGAATTGGACGTTGAAAATGAGCTTATCTCAGCCAGCAGAGAGGTCAAATCACAGTAATGCAAACTCAGTCAGAGACATAGATTTTCACTTGCAACTTGCTTTAACATGTTTAACAGTGCATGAATTGTTGTCTAAAACAAAAAGAAAATGCTTTTTAGTGGCTGGAACTGGTTTTATCACATTCTGAATTGAACGTTGAAAATGAGCTTTTCAGAGCCAGCAGAGGTCAAAATAAGCAGTGATGCAAACTCAGTCATAGACATAGATTTTCACTTGCAACTTTCTTAAACATATTTAACAGTGCATGAAATGTTGTCTAAAACAAAAAGAAAATGCTTTTTAGTGGCTGGAACTGGTTTTATCACATTCTGAATTGAACGTTGAAAATGAGCTTTTCAGAGCCAGCAGAGGTCAAAATAAGCAGTAATGCAAACTCAGTCAGAGACATAGATTTTCACTTGCAACTTTCTTAAACATATTTAACAGTGCATGAAATGTTGTCTAAAACAAAAAGAAAATGCTTTTTAGTGGCTGGGACTGGTTTTATTACATTCTGAATTGAACGTTGAAAATGAGGTTTTCAGAGCCAGCAGTGGTCAAAATAAGCAGTAATGCAAACTCAGTCAGAGACATAGATTTTCACTTGCAACTTGCTTTAACATGTTTAACAGTGCATGAAATGTTATCTAAAACAAAAAGAATAATGCATTTTAGTGGCTGGATCTGGTTTTATCACTTTCTGAATTCAACGTTGAAAATGAGCTGTTCTCAGCCAGCAGAGGTCAAAATAAGCAGTAATGCAAACTCAGTCAGAGACATAGATTTTCACTTGCAACTTGCTTTAACATGTTTAACAGTGCATGAATTGTTGTCTAAAACAAAAAAAGAATGATGCATTTTATGGCTGGATCTGTTTTTATCACTTTCTGAATGGAACGTTGAAAATGAGCTTATCTCAGCCAGCAGAGAGGTCAAATCACAGTAATGCAAACTCAGTCAGAGACATAGATTTTCACTTGCAACTTGCTTTAACATGTTTAACAGTGCATGAAATGTTGTCTAAAACAAAAAGAAAATGCTTTTTAGTGGCTGGATCTGGTTTTATCACATTCTGAATTGAACGTTGAAAATGAGCTTTTCAGAGCCAGCAGAGGTCTTAAATAAGCAGTAATGCAAACTCAGTCAGAGACATAGATTTTTACTTGCAACTTTCTTAAACATATTTAACAGTGCATGAAATGTTGTCTAAAACAAAAAGAAAATGCTTTTTAGTAGCTGGATCTGGTTTTATCACATTCTGAATTGAACGTTGAAAATGAGCTTTTCAGAGCCAGCAGAGGTCAAAATAAGCAGTAATGCAAACTCAGTCAGAGACATAGATTTTTACTTGCAACTTTCTTAAACATATTTAACAGTGCATGAAATGTTGTCTAAAACAAAAAGAATGATGCATTTTAGTGGCTGGATCTGTTTTTATCACTTTCTGAATTGGACGTTGAAAATGAGCTTATCTCAGCCAGCAGAGAGGTCAAATCACAGTAATGCAAACTCAGTCAGAGACATAGATTTTCAATTGCAACTTGCTTTAACATGTTTAACAGTGCATGAATTGTTGTCTAAAACAAAAAAGAATGATGCATTTTATGGCTGGATCTCTTTTTATCACTTTCTGAATTGGACGTTGAAAATGAGCTTATCTCAGCCAGCAGAGAGGTCAAATCACAGTAATGCAAACTCAGTCAGAGACATAGATTTTCACTTGCAACTTGCTTTAACATGTTTAACAGTGCATGAATTGTTGTCTAAAACAAAAAGAAAATGCTTTTTAGTGGCTGGAACTGGTTTTATCACATTCTGAATTGAACGTTGAAAATGAGCTTTTCAGAGCCAGCAGAGGTCAAAATAAGCAGTGATGCAAACTCAGTCATAGACATAGATTTTCACTTGCAACTTTCTTAAACATATTTAACAGTGCATGAAATGTTGTCTAAAACAAAAAGAAAATGCTTTTTAGTGGCTGGAACTGGTTTTATCACATTCTGAATTGAACGTTGAAAATGAGCTTTTCAGAGCCAGCAGAGGTCAAAATAAGCAGTAATGCAAACTCAGTCAGAGACATAGATTTTCACTTGCAACTTTCTTAAACATATTTAACAGTGCATGAAATGTTGTCTAAAACAAAAAGAAAATGCTTTTTAGTGGCTGGGACTGGTTTTATTACATTCTGAATTGAACGTTGAAAATGAGGTTTTCAGAGCCAGCAGTGGTCAAAATAAGCAGTAATGCAAACTCAGTCAGAGACATAGATTTTCACTTGCAACTTGCTTTAACATGTTTAACAGTGCATGAAATGTTATCTAAAACAAAAAGAATAATGCATTTTAGTGGCTGGATCTGGTTTTATCACTTTCTGAATTCAACGTTGAAAATGAGCTTATCTCAGCCAGCAGAGAGGTCAAATCACAGTAATGCAAACTCAGTCAGAGACATAGATTTTCACTTGCAACTTGCTTTAACATGTTTAACAGTGCATGAATTGTTGTCTAAAACAAAAAAGAATGATGCATTTTATGGCTGGATCTGTTTTTATCACTTTCTGAATTGAACGTTGAAAATGAGCTTATCTCAGCCAGCAGAGAGGTCAAATCACAGTAATGCAAACTCAGTCAGAGTCATAGATTTTCACTTGCAACTTGCTTTAACATGTTTAACAGTGCATGAAATGTTGTCTAAAACAAAAAGAAAATGCTTTTTAGTGGCTGGATCTGGTTTTATCACATTCTGAATTGAACGTTGAAAATGAGCTTTTCAGAGCCAGCAGAGGTCTTAAATAAGCAGTAATGCAAACTCAGTCAGAGACATAGATTTTTACTTGCAACTTTCTTAAACATATTTAACAGTGCATGAAATGTTGTCTAAAACAAAAAGAAAATGCTTTTTAGTAGCTGGATCTGGTTTTATCACATTCTGAATTGAACGTTGAAAATGAGCTTTTCAGAGCCAGCAGAGGTCAAAATAAGCAGTAATGCAAACTCAGTCATAGACATAGATTTTCACTTGCAACTTGCTTTAACATGTTTAACAGTGCATGAATTGTTGTCTAAAACAAAAAAGAATGATGCATTTTATGGCTGGATCTGTTTTTATCACTTTCTGAATTGGACGTTGAAAATGAGCTTATCTCAGCCAGCAGAGAGGTCAAATCACAGTAATGCAAACTCAGTCAGAGACATAGATTTTCACTTGCAACTTGCTTTAACATGTTTAACAGTGCATGAAATGTTGTCTAAAACAAAAAGAATAATGCATTTTAGTGGCTGGATCTGTTTTTATCACATTCTGAATTGAACGTTGAAAATGAGCTTTTCAGAGCCAGCAGAGGTCAAAATAAGCAGTAATGCAAACTCAATCAGAGACATAGATTTTCACTTGCAACTTTCTTAAACATATTTAACAGTGCATGAATTGTTGTCTAAAACAAAAAGAATGATGCATTTTAGTGGCTGGATCTGTTTTTATCACTTTCTGAATTGGACGTTGAAAATGAGCTTATCTCAGCCAGCAGAGAGGTCAAATCACAGTAATGCAAACTCAGTCAGAGACATAGATTTTCAATTGCAACTTGCTTTAACATGTTTAACAGTGCATGAATTGTTGTCTAAAACAAAAAAGAATGATGCATTTTATGGCTGGATCTCTTTTTATCACTTTCTGAATTGGACGTTGAAAATGAGCTTATCTCAGCCAGCAGAGAGGTCAAATCACAGTAATGCAAACTCAGTCAGAGACATAGATTATCACTTGCAACTTGCTTTAACATGTTTAACAGTGCATGAAATGTTGTCTAAAACAAAAAGATAATGCTTTTTAGTGGCTGGAACTGGTTTTATCACATTCTGAATTGAACGTTGAAAATGAGCTTTTCAGAGCCAGCAGAGGTCAAAATAAGCAGTAATGCAAACTCAGTCATAGACATAGATTTTCACTTGCAACTTGCTTTAACATGTTTAACAGTGCATGAAATGTTATCTAAAACAAAAAGAATAATGCATTTTAGTGGCTGGATCTGGTTTTATCACTTTCTGAATTCAACGTTGAAAATGAGCTTTTCAGAGCCAGCAGAGGTCAAAATAAGCAGTAATGCAAACTCAGTCATAGACATAGATTTTCACTTGCAACTTGCTTTAACATGTTTAACAGTGCATGAATTGTTGTCTAAAACAAAAAGAAAATGCTTTTTAGTGGCTGGATCTGGTTTTATCACATTCTGAATTGAACGTTGAAAATTAGCTTTTCAGAGCCAGCAGAGGTCAAAATAAGCAGTGATGCAAACTCAGTCATAGACATAGATTTTCACTTGCAACTTTCTTAAACATATTTAACAGTGCATGAAATGTTGTCTAAAACAAAAAGATAATGCTTTTTAGTGGCTGGAACTGGTTTTATCACATTCTGAATTCAACGTTGAAAATGAGCTTTTCAGAGCCAGCAGAGGTCAAAATAAGCAGTAATGCAAACTCAGTCAGAGACATAGATTTTCACTTGCAACTTGCTTTAACATGTTTAACAGTGCATGAAATGTTATCTAAAACAAAAAGAATAATGTATTTAAGTGGCTGGATCTGGTTTTATCACTTTCTGAATTCAACGTTGAAAATGAGCTGTTCTCAGCCAGCAGAGGTCAAAATAAGCAGTAATGCAAACTCAGTCAGAGACATAGATTTTCACTTGCAACTTGCTTTAACATGTTTAACAGTGCATGAAATGTTGTCTAAAACAAAAAGAAAATGCTTTTTAGTGGCTGGAAATGGTTTTATCACATTCTGAATTGAACGTTGAAAATGAGCTTTTCAGAGCCAGCAGAGGTCAAAATAAGCAGTGATGCAAACTCAGTCATAGACATAGATTTTCACTTGCAACTTTCTTAAACATATTTAACAGTGCATGAAATGTTGTCTAAAACAAAAAGAAAATGCTTTTTAGTGGCTGGAACTGGTTTTATCACATTCTGAATTGAACGTTGAAATCGAGCTTTTCAGAGCCAGCAGAGGTCAAAATAAGCAGTAATGCAAACTCAGTCAGAGACATAGATTTTCACTTGCAACTTGCTTTAACATGTTTAACAGTGCATGAAATGTTGTCTAAAACAAAAAGATAATGCTTTTTAGTGGCTGGAACTGGTTTTATCACATTCTGAATTGAACGTTGAAAATGAGCTTTTCAGAGCCAGCAGAGGTCAAAATAAGCAGTAATGCAAACTCAGTCATAGACATAGATTTTCACTTGCAACTTGCTTTAACATGTTTAACAGTGCATGAAATGTTGTCTAAAACAAAAAGAAAATGCTTTTTAGTGGCTGGAACTGGTTTTATCACTTTCTGAATTGAACGTTGAAAATGAGCTTTTCAGAGCCAGCAGAGGTCAAAATAAGCAGTAATGCAAACTCAGTCAGAGACAAAGATTTTCACTTGCAACTTGCTTTAACATGTTTAACAGTGCATGAAATGTTGTCTAAAACAAAAAGAAAATGCTTTTTAGTGGCTGGATCTGGTTTTATCACATTCTGAATTGAACGTTGAAAATGAGCTTTTCAGAGCCAGCAGAGGTCAAAATAAGCAGTAATGCAAACTCAGTCATAGACATAGATTTTCACTTGCAACTTGCTTTAACATGTTTAACAGTGCATGAAATGTTATCTAAAACAAAAAGAATAATGCATTTTAGTGGCTGGATCTGGTTTTATCACTTTCTGAATTGAACATTGAAAATGAGCTTTTCAGAGCCAGCAGAGGTCAAAATAAGCACTAATGCAAACTCAGTCAGAGACATAGATTTTTACTTGCAACTTTCTTAAACATATTTAACAGTGCATGAAATGTTGTCTAAAACAAAAAGAAAATGCTTTTTAGTAGCTGGATCTGGTTTTATCACATTCTGAATTGAACGTTGAAAATGAGCTTTTCAGAGCCAGCAGAGGTCAAAATAAGCAGTAATGCAAACTCAGTCATAGACATAGATTTTCACTTGCAACTTGCTTTAACATGTTTAACAGTGCATGAAATGTTGTCTAAAACAAAAAAGAATGATGCATTTTATGGCTGGATCTGTTTTTATCACTTTCTGAATTGGACGTTGAAAATGAGCTTATCTCAGCCAGCAGAAGGGTCAAATCACAGTAATGCAAACTCAGTCAGAGACATAGATTTTCACTTGCAACTTGCTTTAACATGTTTAACAGTGCATGAAATGTTGTCTAAAACAAAAAGAATAATGCATTTTAGTGGCTGGATCTGGTTTTATCACATTCTGAATTGAACGTTGAAAATGAGCTTTTCAGAGCCAGCAGAGGTCAAAATAAGCAGTAATGCAAACTCAGTCAGAGACAGATTTTCACTTGCAACTTTCTTAAACATATTTAACAGTGCATGAAATATTGTCTAAAACAAAAAAGAATGATGCATTTTATGGCTGGATCTCTTTTTATCACTTTCTGAATTGGACGTTGAAAATGAGCTTATCTCAGCCAGCAGAGAGGTCAAATCACAGTAATGCAAACTCAGTCAGAAACATAGATTTTCACTTGCAACTTGCTTTAACATGTTTAACAGTGCATGAATTGTTGTCTAAAACAAAAAAGAATGATGCATTTTATGGCTGGATCTGTTTTTATCACTTTCTGAATTGAACGTTGAAATTGAGCTTATCTCAGCCAGCAGAGAGGTCAAATCACAGTAATGCAAACTCAGTCAGAGACATAGATTTTTACTTGCAACTTGCTTTAACATGTTTAACAGTGCATGAAATGTTGTCTAAAACAAAAAGAAAATGCTTTTTAGTGGCTGGATCTGGTTTTATCACACTCTGAATTGAACGTTGAAAATGAGCTTTTCAGAGCCAGCAGAGGTCTTAAATAAGCAGTAATGCAAACTCAGTCAGAGACATAGATTTTTACTTGCAACTTTCTTAAACATATTTAACAGTGCATGAAATGTTGTCTAAAACAAAAAGAATGATGCATTTTAGTGGCTGGATCTGTTTTTATCACTTTCTGAATTGGACGTTGAAAATGAGCTTATCTCAGCCAGCAGAGAGGTCAAATCACAGTAATGCAAACTCAGTCAGAGACATAGATTTTCAATTGCAACTTGCTTTAACATGTTTAACAGTGCATGAATTGTTGTCTAAAACAAAAAAGAATGATGCATTTTATGGCTGGATCTCTTTTTATCACTTTCTGAATTGGACGTTGAAAATGAGCTTATCTCAGCCAGCAGAGAGGTCAAATCACAGTAATGCAAACTCAGTCAGAGACATAGATTTTCACTTGCAACTTGCTTTAACATGTTTAACAGTGCATGAATTGTTGTCTAAAACAAAAAGAAAATGCTTTTTAGTGGCTGGAACTGGTTTTATCACATTCTGAATTGAACGTTGAAAATGAGCTTTTCAGAGCCAGCAGAGGTCAAAATAAGCAGTGATGCAAACTCAGTCATAGACATAGATTTTCACTTGCAACTTTCTTAAACATATTTAACAGTGCATGAAATGTTGTCTAAAACAAAAAGAAAATGCTTTTTAGTGGCTGGAACTGGTTTTATCACATTCTGAATTGAACGTTGAAAATGAGCTTTTCAGAGCCAGCAGAGGTCAAAATAAGCAGTAATGCAAACTCAGTCAGAGACATAGATTTTCACTTGCAACTTTCTTAAACATATTTAACAGTGCATGAAATGTTGTCTAAAACAAAAAGAAAATGCTTTTTAGTGGCTGGGACTGGTTTTATTACATTCTGAATTGAACGTTGAAAATGAGGTTTTCAGAGCCAGCAGTGGTCAAAATAAGCAGTAATGCAAACTCAGTCAGAGACATAGATTTTCACTTGCAACTTGCTTTAACATGTTTAACAGTGCATGAAATGTTATCTAAAACAAAAAGAATAATGCATTTTAGTGGCTGGATCTGGTTTTATCACTTTCTGAATTCAACGTTGAAAATGAGCTGTTCTCAGCCAGCAGAGGTCAAAATAAGCAGTAATGCAAACTCAGTCAGAGACATAGATTTTCACTTGCAACTTGCTTTAACATGTTTAACAGTGCATGAATTGTTGTCTAAAACAAAAAAAGAATGATGCATTTTATGGCTGGATCTGTTTTTATCACTTTCTGAATTGAACGTTGAAAATGAGCTTATCTCAGCCAGCAGAGAGGTCAAATCACAGTAATGCAAACTCAGTCAGAGACATAGATTTTCACTTGCAACTTGCTTTAACATGTTTAACAGTGCATGAAATGTTGTCTAAAACAAAAAGAAAATGCTTTTTAGTGGCTGGATCTGGTTTTATCACATTCTGAATTGAACGTTGAAAATGAGCTTTTCAGAGCCAGCAGAGGTCTTAAATAAGCAGTAATGCAAACTCAGTCAGAGACATAGATTTTTACTTGCAACTTTCTTAAACATATTTAACAGTGCATGAAATGTTGTCTAAAACAAAAAGAAAATGCTTTTTAGTAGCTGGATCTGGTTTTATCACATTCTGAATTGAACGTTGAAAATGAGCTTTTCAGAGCCAGCAGAGGTCAAAATAAGCAGTAATGCAAACTCAGTCATAGACATAGATTTTCACTTGCAACTTGCTTTAACATGTTTAACAGTGCATGAATTGTTGTCTAAAACAAAAAAGAATGATGCATTTTATGGCTGGATCTGTTTTTATCACTTTCTGAATTGGACGTTGAAAATGAGCTTATCTCAGCCAGCAGAGAGGTCAAATCACAGTAATGCAAACTCAGTCAGAGACATAGATTTTCACTTGCAACTTGCTTTAACATGTTTAACAGTGCATGAAATGTTGTCTAAAACAAAAAGAATAATGCATTTTAGTGGCTGGATCTGTTTTTATCACATTCTGAATTGAACGTTGAAAATGAGCTTTTCAGAGCCAGCAGAGGTCAAAATAAGCAGTAATGCAAACTCAATCAGAGACATAGATTTTCACTTGCAACTTTCTTAAACATATTTAACAGTGCATGAATTGTTGTCTAAAACAAAAAGAATGATGCATTTTAGTGGCTGGATCTGTTTTTATCACTTTCTGAATTGGACGTTGAAAATTAGCTTATCTCAGCCAGCAGAGAGGTCAAATCACAGTAATGCAAACTCAGTCAGAGACATAGATTTTCACTTGCAACTTGCTTTAACATGTTTAACAGTGCATGAAATGTTGTCTAAAACAAAAAGATAATGCTTTTTAGTGGCTGGAACTGGTTTTATCACATTTTGAATTGAACGTTGAAAATGAGCTTTTCAGAGCCAGCAGAGGTCAAAATAAGCAGTAATGCAAACTCAGTCATAGACATAGATTTTCACTTGCAACTTGCTTTAACATGTTTAACAGTGCATGAAATGTTATCTAAAACAAAAAGAATAATGCATTTTAGTGGCTGGATCTGGTTTTATCACTTTCTGAATTCAACGTTGAAAATGAGCTGTTCTCAGCCAGCAGAGGTCAAAATAAGCAGTAATATAAACTCAGTCAGAGACATAGATTTTCACTTGCAACTTGCTTTAACATGTTTAACAGTGCATGAATTGTTGTCTAAAACAAAAAGAAAATGCTTTTTAGTGGCTGGATCTGGTTTTATCACATTCTGAATTGAACGTTGAAAATTAGCTTTTCAGAGCCAGCAGAGGTCAAAATAAGCAGTGATGCAAACTCAGTCATAGACATAGATTTTCACTTGCAACTTTCTTAAACATATTTAACAGTGCATGAAATGTTGTCTAAAACAAAAAGATAATGCTTTTTAGTGGCTGGAACTGGTTTTATCACATTCTGAATTCAACGTTGAAAATGAGCTTTTCAGAGCCAGCAGAGGTCAAAATAAGCAGTAATGCAAACTCAGTCAGAGACATAGATTTTCACTTGCAACTTGCTTTAACATGTTTAACAGTGCATGAAATGTTGTCTAAAACAAAAAGATAATGCTTTTTAGTGGCTGGAACTGGTTTTATCACATTCTGAATTGAATGTTGAAAATGAGCTTTTCAGAGCCAGCAGAGGTCAAAATAAGCAGTAATGCAAACTCAGTCATAGACATAGATTTTCACTTGCAACTTGCTTTAACATGTTTAACAGTGCATGAAATGTTATCTAAAACAAAAAGAATAATGCATTTAAGTGGCTGGATCTGGTTTTATCACTTTCTGAATTCAACGTTGAAAATGAGCTGTTCTCAGCCAGCAGAGGTCAAAATAAGCAGTAATGCAAACTCAGTCAGAGACATAGATTTTCACTTGCAACTTGCTTTAACATGTTTAACAGTGCATGAAATGTTGTCTAAAACAAAAAGAAAATGCTTTTTAGTGGCTGGAAATGGTTTTATCACATTCTGAATTGAACGTTGAAAATGAGCTTTTCAGAGCCAGCAGAGGTCAAAATAAGCAGTGATGCAAACTCAGTCATAGACATAGATTTTCACTTGCAACTTTCTTAAACATATTTAACAGTGCATGAAATGTTGTCTAAAACAAAAAGAAAATGCTTTTTAGTGGCTGGAACTGGTTTTATCACATTCTGAATTAAACGTTGAAAATGAGCTTTTCAGAGCCAGCAGAGGTCAAAATAAGCAGTGATGCAAACTCAGTCATAGACATAGATTTTCACTTGCAACTTTCTTAAACATATTTAACAGTGCATGAAATGTTGTCTAAAACAAAAAGATAATGCTTTTTAGTGGCTGGAACTGGTTTTATCACATTCTGAATTCAACGTTGAAAATGAGCTTTTCAGAGCCAGCAGAGGTCAAAATAAGCAGTAATGCAAACTCAGTCAGAGACATGGATTTTCACTTGCAACTTGCTTTAACATGTTTAACAGTGCATGAAATGTTGTCTAAAACAAAAAGATAATGCTTTTTAGTGGCTGGAACTGGTTTTATCACATTCTGAATTGAATGTTGAAAATGAGCTTTTCAGAGCCAGCAGAGGTCAAAATAAGCAGTAATGCAAACTCAGTCATAGACATAGATTTTCACTTGCAACTTGCTTTAACATGTTTAACAGTGCATGAAATGTTATCTAAAACAAAAAGAATAATGCATTTAAGTGGCTGGATCTGGTTTTATCACTTTCTGAATTCAACGTTGAAAATGAGCTGTTCTCAGCCAGCAGAGGTCAAAATAAGCAGTAATGCAAACTCAGTCAGAGACATAGATTTTCACTTGCAACTTGCTTTAACATGTTTAACAGTGCATGAAATGTTGTCTAAAACAAAAAGAAAATGCTTTTTAGTGGCTGGAAATGGTTTTATCACATTCTGAATTGAACGTTGAAAATGAGCTTTTCAGAGCCAGCAGAGGTCAAAATAAGCAGTGATGCAAACTCAGTCATAGACATAGATTTTCACTTGCAACTTTCTTAAACATATTTAACAGTGCATGAAATGTTGTCTAAAACAAAAAGAAAATGCTTTTTAGTGGCTGGAACTGGTTTTATCACATTCTGAATTAAACGTTAAAAATGAGCTTTTCAGAGCCAGCAGAGGTCAAAATAAGCAGTAATGCAAACTCAGTCAGAGACATAGATTTTCACTTGCAACTTGCTTTAACATGTTTAACAGTGCATGAAATGTTGTCTAAAACAAAAAGATAATGCTTTTTAGTGGCTGGAACTGGTTTTATCACATTCTGAATTGAACGTTGAAAATGAGCTTTTCAGAGCCAGCAGAGGTCAAAATAAGCAGTAATGCAAACTCAGTCAGAGACATAGATTTTCACTTGCAACTTTCTTAAACATATTTAACAGTGCATGAAATGTTGTCTAAAACAAAAAGAAAATGCTTTTTAGTGGCTGGGACTGGTTTTATTACATTCTGAATTGAACGTTGAAAATGAGGTTTTCAGAGCCAGCAGTGGTCAAAATAAGCAGTAATGCAAACTCAGTCAGAGACATAGATTTTCACTTGCAACTTGCTTTAACATGTTTAACAGTGCATGAAATGTTATCTAAAACAAAAAGAATAATGCATTTTAGTGGCTGGATCTGGTTTTATCACTTTCTGAATTCAACGTTGAAAATGAGCTGTTCTCAGCCAGCAGAGGTCAAAATAAGCAGTAATGCAAACTCAGTCAGAGACATAGATTTTCACTTGCAACTTGCTTTAACATGTTTAACAGTGCATGAATTGTTGTCTAAAACAAAAAAAGAATGATGCATTTTATGGCTGGATCTGTTTTTATCACTTTCTGAATTGAACGTTGAAAATGAGCTTATCTCAGCCAGCAGAGAGGTCAAATCACAGTAATGCAAACTCAGTCAGAGACATAGATTTTCACTTGCAACTTGCTTTAACATGTTTAACAGTGCATGAAATGTTGTCTAAAACAAAAAGAAAATGCTTTTTAGTGGCTGGATCTGGTTTTATCACATTCTGAATTGAACGTTGAAAATGAGCTTTTCAGAGCCAGCAGAGGTCTCAAATAAGCAGTAATGCAAACTCAGTCAGAGACATAGATTTTTACTTGCAACTTTCTTAAACATATTTAACAGTGCATGAAATGTTGTCTAAAACAAAAAGAAAATGCTTTTTAGTAGCTGGATCTGGTTTTATCACATTCTGAATTGAACGTTGAAAATGAGCTTTTCAGAGCCAGCAGAGGTCAAAATAAGCAGTAATGCAAACTCAGTCATAGACATAGATTTTCACTTGCAACTTGCTTTAACATGTTTAACAGTGCATGAATTGTTGTCTAAAACAAAAAAGAATGATGCATTTTATGGCTGGATCTGTTTTTATCACTTTCTGAATTGGACGTTGAAAATGAGCTTATCTCAGCCAGCAGAGAGGTCAAATCACAGTAATGCAAACTCAGTCAGAGACATAGATTTTCACTTGCAACTTGCTTTAACATGTTTAACAGTGCATGAAATGTTGTCTAAAACAAAAAGATAATGCTTTTTAGTGGCTGGAACTGGTTTTATCACATTCTGAATTGAACGTTGAAAATGAGCTTTTCAGAGCCAGCAGAGGTCAAAATAAGCAGTAATGCAAACTCAGTCATAGACATAGATTTTCACTTGCAACTTGCTTTAACATGTTTAACAGTGCATGAAATGTTATCTAAAACAAAAAGAATAATGCATTTTAGTGGCTGGATCTGGTTTTATCACTTTCTGAATTCAACGTTGAAAATGAGCTGTTCTCAGCCAGCAGAGGTCAAAATAAGCAGTAATATAAACTCAGTCAGAGACATAGATTTTCACTTGCAACTTGCTTTAACATGTTTAACAGTGCATGAATTGTTGTCTAAAACAAAAAGAAAATGCTTTTTAGTGGCTGGATCTGGTTTTATCACATTCTGAATTGAACGTTGAAAATTAGCTTTTCAGAGCCAGCAGAGGTCAAAATAAGCAGTGATGCAAACTCAGTCATAGACATAGATTTTCACTTGCAACTTTCTTAAACATATTTAACAGTGCATGAAATGTTGTCTAAAACAAAAAGATAATGCTTTTTAGTGGCTGGAACTGGTTTTATCACATTCTGAATTCAACGTTGAAAATGAGCTTTTCAGAGCCAGCAGAGGTCAAAATAAGCAGTAATGCAAACTCAGTCAGAGACATAGATTTTCACTTGCAACTTGCTTTAACATGTTTAACAGTGCATGAAATGTTGTCTAAAACAAAAAGATAATGCTTTTTAGTGGCTGGAACTGGTTTTATCACATTCTGAATTGAATGTTGAAAATGAGCTTTTCAGAGCCAGCAGAGGTCAAAATAAGCAGTAATGCAAACTCAGTCATAGACATAGATTTTCACTTGCAACTTGCTTTAACATGTTTAACAGTGCATGAAATGTTATCTAAAACAAAAAGAATAATGCATTTAAGTGGCTGGATCTGGTTTTATCACTTTCTGAATTCAACGTTGAAAATGAGCTGTTCTCAGCCAGCAGAGGTCAAAATAAGCAGTAATGCAAACTCAGTCAGAGACATAGATTTTCACTTGCAACTTGCTTTAACATGTTTAACAGTGCATGAAATGTTGTCTAAAACAAAAAGAAAATGCTTTTTAGTGGCTGGAAATGGTTTTATCACATTCTGAATTGAACGTTGAAAATGAGCTTTTCAGAGCCAGCAGAGGTCAAAATAAGCAGTGATGCAAACTCAGTCATAGACATAGATTTTCACTTGCAACTTTCTTAAACATATTTAACAGTGCATGAAATGTTGTCTAAAACAAAAAGAAAATGCTTTTTAGTGGCTGGAACTGGTTTTATCACATTCTGAATTAAACGTTGAAAATGAGCTTTTCAGAGCCAGCAGAGGTCAAAATAAGCAGTGATGCAAACTCAGTCATAGACATAGATTTTCACTTGCAACTTTCTTAAACATATTTAACAGTGCATGAAATGTTGTCTAAAACAAAAAGATAATGCTTTTTAGTGGCTGGAACTGGTTTTATCACATTCTGAATTCAACGTTGAAAATGAGCTTTTCAGAGCCAGCAGAGGTCAAAATAAGCAGTAATGCAAACTCAGTCAGAGACATGGATTTTCACTTGCAACTTGCTTTAACATGTTTAACAGTGCATGAAATGTTGTCTAAAACAAAAAGATAATGCTTTTTAGTGGCTGGAACTGGTTTTATCACATTCTGAATTGAATGTTGAAAATGAGCTTTTCAGAGCCAGCAGAGGTCAAAATAAGCAGTAATGCAAACTCAGTCATAGACATAGATTTTCACTTGCAACTTGCTTTAACATGTTTAACAGTGCATGAAATGTTATCTAAAACAAAAAAAATAATGCATTTAAGTGGCTGGATCTGGTTTTATCACTTTCTGAATTCAACGTTGAAAATGAGCTGTTCTCAGCCAGCAGAGGTCAAAATAAGCAGTAATGCAAACTCAGTCAGAGACATAGATTTTCACTTGCAACTTGCTTTAACATGTTTAACAGTGCATGAAATGTTGTCTAAAACAAAAAGAAAATGCTTTTTAGTGGCTGGAAATGGTTTTATCACATTCTGAATTGAACGTTGAAAATGAGCTTTTCAGAGCCAGCAGAGGTCAAAATAAGCAGTGATGCAAACTCAGTCATAGACATAGATTTTCACTTGCAACTTTCTTAAACATATTTAACAGTGCATGAAATGTTGTCTAAAACAAAAAGAAAATGCTTTTTAGTGGCTGGAACTGGTTTTATCACATTCTGAATTAAACGTTAAAAATGAGCTTTTCAGAGCCAGCAGAGGTCAAAATAAGCAGTAATGCAAACTCAGTCAGAGACATAGATTTTCACTTGCAACTTGCTTTAACATGTTTAACAGTGCATGAAATGTTGTCTAAAACAAAAAGATAATGCTTTTTAGTGGCTGGAACTGGTTTTATCACATTCTGAATTGAACGTTGAAAATGAGCTTTTCAGAGCCAGCAGAGGTCAAAATAAGCAGTAATGCAAACTCAGTCATAGACATAGATTTTCACTTGCAACTTGCTTTAACATGTTTAACAGTGCATGAAATGTTGTCTAAAACAAAAAGAAAATGCTTTTTAGTGGCTGGAACTGGTTTTATCACTTTCTGAATTGAACGTTGAAAATGAGCTTTTCAGAGCCAGCAGAGGTCAAAATAAGCAGTAATGCAAACTCAGTCAGAGACAAAGATTTTCACTTGCAACTTGCTTTAACATGTTTAACAGTGCATGAAATGTTGTCTAAAACAAAAAGAAAATGCTTTTTAGTGGCTGGATCTGGTTTTATCACATTCTGAATTGAACGTTGAAAATGAGCTTTTCAGAGCCAGCAGAGGTCAAAATAAGCAGTAATGCAAACTCAGTCATAGACATAGATTTTCACTTGCAACTTGCTTTAACATGTTTAACAGTGCATGAAATGTTATCTAAAACAAAAAGAATAATGCATTTTAGTGGCTGGATCTGGTTTTATCACTTTCTGAATTCAACGTTGAAAATGAGCTTTTCAGAGCCAGCAGAGGTCAAAATAAGCACTAATGCAAACTCAGTCAGAGACATAGATTTTTACTTGCAACTTTCTTAAACATATTTAACAGTGCATGAAATGTTGTCTAAAACAAAAAGAAAATGCTTTTTAGTAGCTGGATCTGGTTTTATCACATTCTGAATTGAACGTTGAAAATGAGCTTTTCAGAGCCAGCAGAGGTCAAAATAAGCAGTAATGCAAACTCAGTCATAGACATAGATTTTCACTTGCAACTTGCTTTAACATGTTTAACAGTGCATGAATTGTTGTCTAAAACAAAAAAGAATGATGCATTTTATGGCTGGATCTGTTTTTATCACTTTCTGAATTGGACGTTGAAAATGAGCTTATCTCAGCCAGCAGAAGGGTCAAATCACAGTAATGCAAACTCAGTCAGAGACATAGATTTTCACTTGCAACTTGCTTTAACATGTTTAACAGTGCATGAAATGTTGTCTAAAACAAAAAGAATAATGCATTTTAGTGGCTGGATCTGGTTTTATCACATTCTGAATTGAACGTTGAAAATGAGCTTTTCAGAGCCAGCAGAGGTCAAAATAAGCAGTAATGCAAACTCAGTCAGAGACAGATTTTCACTTGCAACTTTCTTAAACATATTTAACAGTGCATGAAATGTTGTCTAAAACAAAAAAGAATGATGCATTTTATGGCTGGATCTGTTTTTATCACTTTCTGAATTGGACGTTGAAAATGAGCTTATCTCAGCCAGCAGAGAGGTCAAATCACAGTAATGCAAACTCAGTCAGAGACATAGATTTTCAATTGCAACTTGCTTTAACATGTTTAACAGTGCATGAATTGTTGTCTAAAACAAAAAAGAATGATGCATTTTATGGCTGGATCTCTTTTTATCACTTTCTGAATTGGACGTTGAAAATGAGCTTATCTCAGCCAGCAGAGAGGTCAAATCACAGTAATGCAAACTCAGTCAGAGACATAGATTTTCACTTGCAACTTGCTTTAACATGTTTAACAGTGCATGAAATGTTGTCTAAAACAAAAAGATAATGCTTTTTAGTGGCTGGAACTGGTTTTATCACATTCTGAATTGAACGTTGAAAATGAGCTTTTCAGAGCCAGCAGAGGTCAAAATAAGCATTAATGCAAACTCAGTCATAGACATAGATTTTCACTTGCAACTTGCTTTAACATGTTTAACAGTGCATGAAATGTTATCTAAAACAAAAAGAATAATGCATTTTAGTGGCTGGATCTGGTTTTATCACTTTCTGAATTCAACGTTGAAAATGAGCTGTTCTCAGCCAGCAGAGGTCAAAATAAGCAGTAATGCAAACTCAGTCAGAGACATAGATTTTCACTTGCAACTTGCTTTAACATGTTTAACAGTGCATGAAATGTTGTCTAAAACAAAAAGAAAATGCTTTTTAGTGGCTGGAACTGGTTTTATCACATTCTGAATTGAACGTTGAAAATGAGCTTTTCAGAGCCAGCAGAGGTCAAAATAAGCAGTAATGCAAACTCAGTCAGAGACAAAGATTTTCACTTGCAACTTGCTTTAACATGTTTAACAGTGCATGAAATGTTGTCTAAAACAAAAAGAAAATGCTTTTTAGTGGCTGGATCTGGTTTTATCACATTCTGAATTGAACGTTGAAAATGAGCTTTTCAGAGCCAGCAGAGGTCAAAATAAGCAGTAATGCAATTTCAGTCAGAGACATAGATTTTCACTTGCAACTTTCTTTAACATATTTAACAGTGCATGAAATGTTGTCTAAAACAAAAAGAAAATGCTTTTTAGTGGCTGGATCTGGTTTTATCACATTCTGAATTGAACGTTGAAAATGAGCTTTTCAGAGCCAGCAGAGGTCAAAATAAGCAGTAATGCAAACTCAGTCATAGACATATATTTTCACTTGCAACTTGCTTTAACATGTTTAACAGTGCATGAAATGTTGTCTAAAACAAAAAGAAAATGCTTTTTAGTGGCTGGATCTGCTTTCATCACATTCTGAATTGAACGTTGAAAATGAGCTTTTCAGAGCCAGCAGAGGTCAAAATAAGCAGTAATGCAAACTCAGTCAGAGACATAGATTTTCACTTGCAACTTGCTTTAACATGTTTAACAGTGCATGAAATGTTGTCTAAAACAAAAAGATAATGCTTTTTAGTGGCTGGAACTGGTTTTATCACATTCTGAATTGAATGTTGAAAATGAGCTTTTCAGAGCCAGCAGAGGTCAAAATAAGCAGTAATGCAAACTCAGTCATAGACATAGATTTTCACTTGCAACTTGCTTTAACATGTTTAACAGTGCATGAAATGTTATCTAAAACAAAAAGAATAATGCATTTAAGTGGCTGGGTCTGGTTTTATCACTTTCTGAATTCAACGATGAAAATGAGCTGTTCTCAGCCAGCAGAGGTCAAAATAAGCAGTAATGCAAACTCAGTCAGAGACATAGATTTTCACTTGCAACTTGCTTTAACATGTTTAACAGTGCATGAAATGTTGTCTAAAACAAAAAGAAAATGCTTTTTAGTGGCTGGAAATGGTTTTATCACATTCTGAATTGAACGTTGAAAATGAGCTTTTCAGAGCCAGCAGAGGTCAAAATAAGCAGTGATGCAAACTCAGTCATAGACATAGATTTTCACTTGCAACTTTCTTAAACATATTTAACAGTGCATGAAATGTTGTCTAAAACAAAAAGAAAATGCTTTTTAGTGGCTGGAACTGGTTTTATCACATTCTGAATTGAACGTTGAAAATGAGCTTTTCAGAGCCAGCAGAGGTCAAAATAAGCAGTAATGCAAACTCAGTCAGAGACATAGATTTTCACTTGCAACTTGCTTTAACATGTTTAACAGTGCATGAAATGTTGTCTAAAACAAAAAGATAATGCTTTTTAGTGGCTGGAACTGGTTTTATCTTATTCTGAATTGAACGTTGAAAATGAGCTTTTCAGAGCCAGCAGAGGTCAAAATAAGCAGTAATGCAAACTCAGTCATAGACATAGATTTTCACTTGCAACTTGCTTTAACATGTTTAACAGTGCATGAAATGTTGTCTAAAACAAAAAGAAAATGCTTTTTAGTGGCTGGAACTGGTTTTATCACTTTCTGAATTGAACGTTGAAAATGAGCTTTTCAGAGCCAGCAGAGGTCAAAATAAGCAGTAATGCAAACTCAGTCAGAGACAAAGATTTTCACTTGCAACTTGCTTTAACATGTTTAACAGTGCATGAAATGTTGTCTAAAACAAAAAGAAAATGCTTTTTAGTGGCTGGATCTGGTTTTATCACATTCTGAATTGAACGTTGAAAATGAGCTTTTCAGAGCCAGCAGAGGTCAAAATAAGCAGTAATGCAAACTCAGTCATAGACATAGATTTTCACTTGCAACTTGCTTTAACATGTTTAACAGTGCATGAAATGTTATCTAAAACAAAAAGAATAATGCATTTTAGTGGCTGGATCTGGTTTTATCACTTTCTGAATTGAACGTTGAAAATGAGCTTTTCAAAGCCAGCAGAGGTCAAAATAAGCACTAATGCAAACTCAGTCAGAGACATAGATTTTTACTTGCAACTTTCTTAAACATATTTAACAGTGCATGAAATGTTGTCTAAAACAAAAAGAAAATGCTTTTTAGTAGCTGGATCTGGTTTTATCACATTCTGAATTGAACGTTGAAAATGAGCTTTTCAGAGCCAGCAGAGGTCAAAATAAGCAGTAATGCAAACTCAGTCATAGACATAGATTTTCACTTGCAACTTGCTTTAACATGTTTAACAGTGCATGAATTGTTGTCTAAAACAAAAAAGAATGATGCATTTTATGGCTGGATCTGTTTTTATCACTTTCTGAATTGGACGTTGAAAATGAGCTTATCTCAGCCAGCAGAAGGGTCAAATCACAGTAATGCAAACTCAGTCAGAGACATAGATTTTCACTTGCAACTTGCTTTTACATGTTTAACAGTGCATGAAATGTTGTCTAAAACAAAAAGATAATGCTTTTTAGTGGCTGGAACTGGTTTTATCACATTCTGAATTGAATGTTGAAAATGAGCTTTTCAGAGCCAGCAGAGGTCAAAATAAGCAGTAATGCAAACTCAGTCATAGACATAGATTTTCACTTGCAACTTGCTTTAACATGTTTAACAGTGCATGAAATGTTATCTAAAACAAAAAGAATAATGCATTTAAGTGGCTGGGTCTGGTTTTATCACTTTCTGAATTCAACGATGAAAATGAGCTGTTCTCAGCCAGCAGAGGTCAAAATAAGCAGTAATGCAAACTCAGTCAGAGACATAGATTTTCACTTGCAACTTGCTTTAACATGTTTAACAGTGCATGAAATGTTGTCTAAAACAAAAAGAAAATGCTTTTTAGTGGCTGGAAATGGTTTTATCACATTCTGAATTGAACGTTGAAAATGAGCTTTTCAGAGCCAGCAGAGGTCAAAATAAGCAGTGATGCAAACTCAGTCATAGACATAGATTTTCACTTGCAACTTTCTTAAACATATTTAACAGTGCATGAAATGTTGTCTAAAACAAAAAGAAAATGCTTTTTAGTGGCTGGAACTGGTTTTATCACATTCTGAATTGAACGTTGAAAATGAGCTTTTCAGAGCCAGCAGAGGTCAAAATAAGCAGTAATGCAAACTCAGTCAGAGACATAGATTTTCACTTGCAACTTGCTTTAACATGTTTAACAGTGCATGAAATGTTGTCTAAAACAAAAAGATAATGCTTTTTAGTGGCTGGAACTGGTTTTATCTTATTCTGAATTGAACGTTGAAAATGAGCTTTTCAGAGCCAGCAGAGGTCAAAATAAGCAGTAATGCAAACTCAGTCATAGACATAGATTTTCACTTGCAACTTGCTTTAACATGTTTAACAGTGCATGAAATGTTGTCTAAAACAAAAAGAAAATGCTTTTTAGTGGCTGGAACTGGTTTTATCACTTTCTGAATTGAACGTTGAAAATGAGCTTTTCAGAGCCAGCAGAGGTCAAAATAAGCAGTAATGCAAACTCAGTCAGAGACAAAGATTTTCACTTGCAACTTGCTTTAACATGTTTAACAGTGCATGAAATGTTGTCTAAAACAAAAAGAAAATGCTTTTTAGTGGCTGGATCTGGTTTTATCACATTCTGAATTGAACGTTGAAAATGAGCTTTTCAGAGCCAGCAGAGGTCAAAATAAGCAGTAATGCAAACTCAGTCATAGACATAGATTTTCACTTGCAACTTGCTTTAACATGTTTAACAGTGCATGAAATGTTATCTAAAACAAAAAGAATAATGCATTTTAGTGGCTGGATCTGGTTTTATCACTTTCTGAATTGAACGTTGAAAATGAGCTTTTCAAAGCCAGCAGAGGTCAAAATAAGCACTAATGCAAACTCAGTCAGAGACATAGATTTTTACTTGCAACTTTCTTAAACATATTTAACAGTGCATGAAATGTTGTCTAAAACAAAAAGAAAATGCTTTTTAGTAGCTGGATCTGGTTTTATCACATTCTGAATTGAACGTTGAAAATGAGCTTTTCAGAGCCAGCAGAGGTCAAAATAAGCAGTAATGCAAACTCAGTCATAGACATAGATTTTCACTTGCAACTTGCTTTAACATGTTTAACAGTGCATGAATTGTTGTCTAAAACAAAAAAGAATGATGCATTTTATGGCTGGATCTGTTTTTATCACTTTCTGAATTGGACGTTGAAAATGAGCTTATCTCAGCCAGCAGAAGGGTCAAATCACAGTAATGCAAACTCAGTCAGAGACATAGATTTTCACTTGCAACTTGCTTTTACATGTTTAACAGTGCATGAAATGTTGTCTAAAACAAAAAGAATAATGCATTTTAGTGGCTGGATCTGGTTTTATCACATTCTGAATTGAACGTTGAAAATGAGCTTTTCAGAGCCAGCAGAGGTCAAAATAAGCAGTAATGCAAACTCAGTCAGAGACAGATTTTCACTTGCAACTTTCTTAAACATATTTAACAGTGCATGAAATGTTGTCTAAAACAAAAAAGAATGATGCATTTTATGGCTGGATCTGTTTTTATCACTTTCTGAATTGGACGTTGAAAATGAGCTTATCTCAGCCAGCAGAGAGGTCAAATCACAGTAATGCAAACTCAGTCAGAGACATAGATTTTCAATTGCAACTTGCTTTAACATGTTTAACAGTGCATGAATTGTTGTCTAAAACAAAAAAGAATGATGCATTTTATGGCTGGATCTCTTTTTATCACTTTCTGAATTGGACGTTGAAAATGAGCTTATCTCAGCCAGCAGAGAGGTCAAATCACAGTAATGCAAACTCAGTCAGAGACATAGATTTTCACTTGCAACTTGCTTTAACATGTTTAACAGTGCATGAAATGTTGTCTAAAACAAAAAGATAATGCTTTTTAGTGGCTGGAACTGGTTTTATCACATTCTGAATTGAACGTTGAAAATGAGCTTTTCAGAGCCAGCAGAGGTCAAAATAAGCATTAATGCAAACTCAGTCATAGACATAGATTTTCACTTGCAACTTGCTTTAACATGTTTAACAGTGCATGAAATGTTATCTAAAACAAAAAGAATAATGCATTTTAGTGGCTGGATCTGGTTTTATCACTTTCTGAATTCAACGTTGAAAATGAGCTGTTCTCAGCCAGCAGAGGTCAAAATAAGCAGTAATGCAAACTCAGTCAGAGACATAGATTTTCACTTGCAACTTGCTTTAACATGTTTAACAGTGCATGAAATGTTGTCTAAAACAAAAAGAAAATGCTTTTTAGTGGCTGGAACTGGTTTTATCACATTCTGAATTGAACGTTGAAAATGAGCTTTTCAGAGCCAGCAGAGGTCAAAATAAGCAGTGATGCAAACTCAGTCATAGACATAGATTTTCACTTGCAACTTTCTTAAACATATTTAACAGTGCATGAAATGTTGTCTAAAACAAAAAGAAAATGCTTTTTAGTGGCTGGAACTGGTTTTATCACATTCTGAATTGAACGTTGAAAATGAGCTTTTCAGAGCCAGCAGAGGTCAAAATAAGCACTAATGCAAACTCAGTCAGAGACATACATTTTTACTTGCAACTTTCTTAAACATATTTAACAGTGCATGAAATGTTGTCTAAAACAAAAAGAAAATGCTTTTTGGTAGCTGGATCTGGTTTTATCACATTCTGAATTGAACGTTGAAAATGAGCTTTTCAGAGCCAGCAGAGGTCAAAATAAGCAGTAATGCAAACTCAGTCATAGACATAGATTTTCACCTAGCAACTTGCTTTAACATGTTTAACAGTGCATGAATTGTTGTCTAAAACAAAAAAGAATGATGCATTTTATGGCTGGATCTGTTTTTATCACTTTCTGAATTGGACGTTGAAAATGAGCTTATCTCAGCCAGCAGAAGGGTCAAATCACAGTAATGCAAACTCAGTCAGAGACATAGATTTTCACTTGCAACTTGCTTTAACATGTTTAACAGTGCATGAAATGTTGTCTAAAACAAAAAGAATAATGCATTTTAGTGGCTGGATCTGTTTTTATCACATTCTGAATTGAACGTTGAAAATGAGCTTTTCAGAGCCAGCAGAGGTCAAAATAAGCAGTAATGCAAACTCAGTCAGAGACATAGATTTTCACTTGCAACTTTCTTAAACATATTTAACAGTGCATGAAATGTTGTCTAAAACAAAAAGAAAATGCTTTTTAGTGGCTGGAACTGGTTTTATCACATTCTGAATTGAACGTTGAAAATGAGCTTTTCAGAGCCAGCAGAGGTCAAAATAAGCAGTAATGCAAACTCAGTCAGAGACATAGATTTTCACTTGCAACTTTCTTAAACATATTTAACAGTGCATGAAATGTTGTCTAAAACAAAAAGAAAATGCTTTTTAGTGGCTGGGACTGATTTTATTACATTCTGAATTGAACGTTGAAAATGAGCTTTTCAGAGCCAGCAGTGGTCAAAATAAGCAGTAATGCAAACTCAGTCAGAGACATAGATTTTCACTTGCAACTTGCTTTAACATGTTTAACAGTGCATGAAATGTTATCTAAAACAAAAAGAATAATGCATTTTAGTGGCTGGATCTGGTTTTATCACTTTCTGAATTCAACGTTGAAAATGAGCTTGTCTCAGCCAGCAGAGGTCAAAATAAGCAGTAATGCAAACTCAGTCAGAGACATAGATTTTCACTTGCAACTTGCTTTAACATGTTTAACAGTGCATGAATTGTTGTCTAAAACAAAAAGAATGATGCATTTTAGTGGCTGGATCTGGTTTTATCACATTCTGAATTGAACGTTGAAAATGAGCTTTTCAGAGCCAGCAGAGGTCAAAATAAGCAGTAATGCAAACTCAGTCATAGACATAGATTTTCACTTGCAACTTGCTTTAACATGTTTAACAGTGCATGAAATGTTGTCTAAAACAAAAAGAATGATGCATTTTAGTAGCTGGATCTGGTTTTATCACATTCTGTGATGGACGTTGAAAATGAGCTTTTCAGAGCCAGCAGAGGTCAAAATAAGCAGTAATGCAAACTCAGTCATAGACATAGATTTTCACTTGCAACTTGCTTTAACATGTTTAACAGTGCATGAATTGTTGTCTAAAACAAAAAAGAATGATGCATTTTATGGCTGGATCTGTTTCTATCACTTTCTGAATTGGACGTTGAAAATGAGCTTATCTCAGCCAGCAGAGAGGTCAAATCACAGTAATGCAAACTCAGTCAGAGACAAAGATTTTCACTTGCAACTTGCTTTAACATGTTTAACAGTGCATGAATTGTTGTCTAAAACAAAAAAGAATGATGCATTTTATGGCTGGATCTGTTTTTATCACTTTCTGAATTGGACGTTGAAAATGAGCTTATCTCAGCCAGCAGAGAGGTCAAATCACAGTAATGCAAACTCAGTCAGAGACATAGATTTTCACTTGCAACTTGCTTTAACATGTTTAACAGTGCATGAATTGTTGTCTAAAACAAAAAAGAATGATGCATTTTATGGCTGGATCTGTTTTTATCACTTTCTGAATTGGACGTTGAAAATGAGCTTATCTCAGCCAGCAGAGAAGTCAAATCACAGTAATGCAAACTCAGTCAGAGACATAGATTTTCACTTGCAACTTGCTTTAACATGTTTAACAGTGCATGAATTGTTGTCTAAAACAAAAAAGAATGATGCATTTTATGGCTGGATCTGTTTTTATCACTTTCTGAATTGGACGTTGAAAATGAGCTTATCTCAGCCAGCAGAGAGGTCAAATCACAGTAATGCAAACTCAGTCAGAAACATAGTTTTTCACTTGCAACTTGCTTTAACATGTTTAACAGTGCATGAAATGTTGTCTAAAACAAAAAAGAATGATGCATTTTATGGCTGGATCTGTTGTTATCACTTTCTGAATTGGATGTTGAAAATGAGCTTTGCTCAGCCAGCAGAGAGGTCAAATCACAGTAATGCAAACTCAGTCAGAGACATAGATTTTCACTTGCAACTTGCTTTAACATGTTTAACAGTGCATGAAATGTTGTCTAAAACAAAAAAGAATGATGCATTTTATGGCTGGATCTGTTGTTATCACTTTCTGAATTGGATGTTGAAAATGAGCTTTGCTCAGCCAGCAGAGGTCAAAATAAGCAGTAATGCAAACTCAGTCAGAGACAAAGATTTTCACTTGCAACTTTCTTAAACATATTTAACAGTGCATGAAATGTTGTCTAAAACAAAAAAGAATGATGCATTTTATGGCTGGACCTGGTTTTATCACATTCTGAATTGAACGTTGAAAATGAGCTTTTCAGAGCCAGCAGAGGTCAAAATAAGAAGTAATGCAAACTCAGTCAGAGACATAGATTTTCACTTGCAACTTGCTTTAACATGTTTAACAGTGCATGAAATGTTATCTAAAACAAAAAGAACGATGCATTTTAGTGGCTGGATATTGTTTTATCACTTTCTGAATTCAACGTTGAAAATGAGCTTTTCAGAGCCAGCAGAGGTCAAAATAAGCAGTAATGCAAACTCAGTCAGAGACATAGATTTTCACTTGCAACTTGCTTTAACATGTTTAACAGTGCATGAAATGTTGTCTAAAACAAAAAGAAAATGCTTTTTAGTGGCTGGAACTGGTTTTATCACATTCTGAATTGAACGTTAAAAATGAGCTTTTTAGAGCCAGCAGAGGTCAAAATAAGCAGTAATGCAAACTCAGTCAGAGACATAGATTTTCACTTGCAACTTGCTTTAACATGTTTAACAGTGCATGAAATGTTGTCTAAAACAAAAAGATAATGCTTTTTAGTGGCTGGAACTGGTTTTATCACATTCTGAATTGAACGTTGAAAATGAGCTTTTCAGAGCCAGCAGAGGTCAAAATAAGCAGTAATGCAAACTCAGTCATAGACATAGATTTTCACTTGCAACTTGCTTTAACATGTTTAACAGTGCATGAAATGTTGTCTAAAACAAAAAGAATGATGCATTTTAGTAGCTGGATGTGGTTTTATAACATTCTGTTCTGGACGTTGAAAATGAGCTTTTCAGAGCCAGCAGAGGTCAAAATAAGCAGTAATGCAAACTCAGTCAGAGACATAGATTTTCACTTGCAACTTGCTTTAACATGTTTAACAGTGCATGAATTGTTGTCTAAAACAAAAAGAATGATGCATTTTAGTGGCTGGATCTGGTTTTATCACATTCTGAATTGAACGTTGAAAATGAGCTTTTCAGAGCCATTAGAGGTCAAAATAAGCAGTAATGCAAACTCAGTCATAGACATAGATTTTCACTTGCAACTTGCTTTAACATGTTTAACAGTGCATGAAATGTTGTCTAAAACAAAAAGAATGATGCATTTTAGTAGCTGGATCTGGTTTTATCACATTCTGTGATGGACGTTGAAAATGAGGTTTTCAGAGCCAGCAGAGGTCAAAATAAGCAGTAATGCAAACTCAGTCAGAGACATAGATTTTCACTTGCAACTTTCTTAAACATATTTAACAGTGCATGAAATGTTGTCTAAAACAAAAAGAAAATGCTTTTTAGTGGCTGGAACTGGTTTTATCACATTCTGAATTGAACGTTGAAAATGAGCTTTTTAGAGCCAGCAGAGGTCAAAATAAGCAGTAATGCAAACTCAGTCAGAGACATAGATTTTCACTTGCAACTTGCTTTAACATGTTTAACAGTGCATGAAATGTTGTCTAAAACAAAAAGATAATGCTTTTTAGTGGCTGGAACTGGTTTTATCACATTCTGAACTGAACGTTGAAAATGAGCTTTTCAGAGCCAGCAGAGGTCAAAATAAGCAGTAATGCAAACTCAGTCATAGACATAGATTTTCACTTGCAACTTGCTTTAACATGTTTAACAGTGCATGAAATGTTGTCTAAAACAAAAAGAATGATGCATTTTAGTAGCTGGATGTGGTTTTATAACATTCTGTTCTGGACGTTGAAAATGAGCTTTTCAGAGCCAGCAGAGGTCAAAATAAGCAGTAATGCAAACTCAGTCAGAGACATAGATTTTCACTTGCAACTTGCTTTAACATGTTTAACAGTGCATGAAATGTTGTCTAAAACAAAAAGAAAACGCTTTTTAGTGGCTGGAACTGGTTTTATCACATTCTGAATTGAACGTTGAAAATGAGCTTTTCAGAGCCAGCAGAGGTCAAAATAAGCAGTAATGCAAACTCAGTCATAGACATAGATTTTCACTTGCAACTTGCTTTAACATGTTTAACAGTGCATGAAATGTTGTCTAAAACAAAAAGAATAATGCATTTTAGTGGCTGGATCTGTTTTCATCACATTCTGAATTGAACGTTGAAAATGAGCTTTTCAGAGCCAGCAGAGGTCAAAATAAGCAGTAATGCAAACTCAGTCAGAGACATAGATTTTCACTTGCAACTTTCTTAAACATATTTAACAGTGCATGAATTGTTGTCTAAAACAAAAAGAGAGATGCATTTTAGTGGCTGGATCTGTTTTTATCACTTTCTGAATTGGACGTTGAAAATGAGCTTATCTCAGCCAGCAGAGAGGTCAAATCACAGTAATGCAAACTCAGTCAGAGACATAGATTTTCACTTGCAACTTGCTTTAACATGTTTAACAGTGCATGAAATGTTATCTAAAACAAAAAGAATAATGCATTTTAGTGGCTGGATCTGGTTTTATCACTTTCTGAATTCAACGTTGAAAATGAGCTGTTCTCAGCCAGCAGAGGTCAAAATAAGCAGTAATGCAAACTCAGTCAGAGACATAGATTTTCACTTGCAACTTGCTTTAACATGTTTAACAGTGCATGAAATGTTGTCTAAAACAAAAAGAAAATGCTTTTTAGTGGCTGGAACTGGTTTTATCACATTCTGAATTCAACGTTGAAAATGAGCTTTTCAGAGCCAGCAGAGGTCAAAATAAGCAGTAATGCAAACTCAGTCAGAGACATAGATTTTCACTTGCAACTTGCTTTAACATGTTTAACAGTGCATAAAATGTTGTCTAAAACAAAAAGATAATGCTTTTTAGTGGCTGGAACTGGTTTTATCACATTCTGAATTGAACGTTGAAAATGAGCTTTTCAGAGCCAGCAGAGGTCAAATAAAGCAGTAATGCAAAACTCAGTCATAGACATAGATTTTCACTTGCAACTTGCTTTAACATAATTAACAGTGCATGAAATGTTGTCTAAAACAAAAAGAAAATGCTTTTTAGTGGCTGGAACTGGTTTTATCACATTCTGAATTGAACGTTGAAAATGAGCTTTTCAGAGCCAGCAGAGGTCAAAATAAGCAGTAATGCAAACTCAGTCAGAGACAAAGATTTTCACTTGCAACTTGCTTTAACATGTTTAACAGTGCATGAAATGTTGTCTAAAACAAAAAGAAAATGCTTTTTAGTGGCTGGATCTGGTTTTATCACATTCTGAATTGAACGTTGAAAATGAGCTTTTCAGAGCCAGCAGAGGTCAAAATAAGCAGTAATGCAAACTCAGTCATAGACATAGATTTTCACTTGCAACTTGCTTTAACATGTTTAACAGTGCATGAAATGTTGTCTAAAACAAAAAGAATGAAGCATTTTAGTGGCTGGATCTGGTTTTATCACTTTCTGAATTCAACGTTGAAAATGAGCTGTTCTCAGCCAGCAGAGGTCAAAATAAGCAGTAATGCAAACTCAGTCAGAGACATAGATTTTCACTTGCAACTTGCTTTAACATGTTTAACAGTGCATGAATTGTTGTCTAAAACAAAAAGAATGATGCATTTTAGTGGCTGGATCTGGTTTTATCACATTCTGAATTGAACGTTGAAAATGAGCTTTTCAGAGCCAGCAGAGGTCAAAATAAGCAGTAATGCAAACTCAGTCGTAGACATAGATTTTCACTTGCAACTTGCTTTAACATGTTTAACAGTGCATGAAATGTTGTCTAAAACAAAAAGAAAATGCTTTTTAGTGGCTGGAACTGGTTTTATCACATTCTGAATTGAACGTTGAAAATGAGCTTTTCAGAGCCAGCAGAGGTCAAAATAAGCAGTAATGCAAACTCAGTCAGAGACAAAGATTTTCACTTGCAACTTGCTTTAACATGTTTAACAGTGCATGAAATGTTGTCTAAAACAAAAAGAAAATGCTTTTTAGTGGCTGGATCTGGTTTTATCACATTCTGAATTGAACGTTGAAAATGAGCTTTTCAGAGCCAGCAGAGAGGTCAAAATAAGCACTAATGCAAACTCTGTCATAGACATAGATTTTCACTTGCAACTTGCTTTAACATGTTTAACAGTGCATGAAATGTTATCTAAAACAAAAAGAATAATGCATTTTAGTGGCTGGATCTGGTTTTATCACTTTCTGAATTCAACGTTGAAAATGAGCTGTTCTCAGCCAGCAGAGGTCAAAATAAGCAGTAATGCAAACTCAGTCAGAGACAGATTTTCACTTGCAACTTGCTTTAACATGTTTAACAGTGCATGAATTGTTGTCTAAAACAAAAAGAAAATGCTTTTTAGTGGCTGGAACTGGTTTTATCACATTCTGAATTGAACGTTGAAAATGAGCTTTTCAGAGCCAGCAGAGGTCAAAATAAGCAGTGATGCAAACTCAGTCATAGACATAGATTTTCACTTGCAACTTTCTTAAACATATTTAACAGTGCATGAAATGTTGTCTAAAACAAAAAGAAAATGCTTTTTAGTGGCTGGAACTGGTTTTATCACATTCTGAATTGAACGTTGAAAATGAGCTTTTCAGAGCCAGCAGAGGTCAAAGTAAGCAGTAATGCAAACTCAGTCATAGACATAGATTTTCACTTGCAACTTGCTTTAACATGTTTAACAGTGCATGAAATGTTATCTAAAACAAAAAGAATAATGCATTTTAGTGGCTGGATCTGGTTTTATCACTTTCTGAATTCAACGTTGAAAATGAGCTGTTCTCAGCCAGCAGAGGTCAAAATAAGCAGTAATGCAAACTCAGTCAGAGACATAGATTTTCACTTGCAACTTGCTTTAACATGTTTAACAGTGCATGAATTGTTGTCTAAAACAAAAAGAAAATGCTTTTTAGTGGCTGGAAATGGTTTTATCACATTCTGAATTGAACGTTGAAAATGAGCTTTTCAGAGCCAGCAGAGGTCAAAATAAGCAGTGATGCAAACTCAGTCATAGACATAGATTTTCACTTGCAACTTTCTTAAACATATTTAACAGTGCATGAAATGTTGTCTAAAACAAAAAGAAAATGCTTTTTAGTGGCTGGAACTGGTTTTATCACATTCTGAATTGAACGTTGAAAATGAGCTTTTCAGAGCCAGCAGAGGTCAAAATAAGCAGTAATGCAAACTCAGTCATAGACATAGATTTTCACTTGCAACTTGCTTTAACATGTTTAACAGTGCATGAAATGTTGTCTAAAACAAAAAGAAAATGCTTTTTAGTGGCTGGAACTGGTTTTATCACATTCTGAATTGAACGTTGAAAATGAGCTTTTCAGAGCCAGCAGAGGTCAAAATAAGCAGTAATGCAAACTCAGTCATAGACATAGATTTTCACTTGCAACTTGCTTTAACATGTTTAACAGTGCATGAAATGTTGTCTAAAACAAAAAGAAAATGCTTTTTAGTGGCTGGAACTGGTTTTATAACTTTCTGAATTGAACGTTGAAAATGAGCTTTTCAGAGCCAGCAGAGGTCAAAATAAGCAGTAATGCAAACTCAGTCAGAGACAAAGATTTTCACTTGCAACTTGCTTTAACATGTTTAACAGTGCATGAAATGTTGTCTAAAACAAAAAGAAAAAGCTTTTTAGTGGCTGGATCTGGTTTTATCACATTCTGAATTGAACGTTGAAAATGAGCTTTTCAGAGCCAGCAGAGGTCAAAATAAGCAGTAATGCAATCTCAGTCATAGACATAGATTTTCACTTGCAACTTGCTTTAACATGTTTAACAGTGCATGAAATGTTATCTAAAACAAAAAGAATAATGCATTTTAGTGGCTGGATCTGGTTTTATCACTTTCTGAATTGAACGTTGAAAATGAGCTTTTCAGAGCCAGCAGAGGTCAAAATAAGCACTAATGCAAACTCAGTCAGAGACATAGATTTTTACTTGCAACTTTCTTAAACATATTTAACAGTGCATGAAATGTTGTCTAAAACAAAAAGAAAATGCTTTTTAGTAGCGGGATCTGGTTTTATCACATTCTGAATTGAACGTTGAAAGTGAAGTTTATTCATAAACTAATTTCGAGAGGATCACGTGCTTATGATTGACACGGCTGGCCCCGAGTCAAGCTAATGTACGAATCACCAATCAGACTACTCCTAACCAAGTATAAATAACCAAACACCTTACCTTTAGTCATCTTCGTCTTGAAGAATAGCCAATCGCTGTAACTTTCAAGCAGAAATCTCCGAGGAGAACATCCTTAAACTGCACAGCTCCTATCGCTTCTTCTACCCGACATCCAGCGCACTACCACTCAGCAGAACAGACCAACAAGTCCGCGGCTTCAAACACAGGGCCGCTGGCCTCCACGCAATGCCGCCGCTCTCCCAAAGCCTGGGACTAGCCCCCATCGGAGCGCGCAAGCCTCCAGCGCCCAGTATTGGCTGTATTCCACCGTGCATCCTGTTACAGCGGTCGATAATGCTCCGCTTGCGGCACGTAAAACTTCGGGCTATTCAGCCTGTTTTGTCGCACTACCGGCCTTGCCAGGTAAAGATCCCGCACATTAATACCAAGCACACGCGCACTGCTTTCGCTTTATTTAGTCATGTTCAACCGTGGCGTTACAAGCAGACCAAACATTCAAACGACGATCAATACGCTGCACGTAGACCATTCCCATAGCTGACAGCACTTGCTATAGTGTCAAGCAGTCATATACGGACAAACGTAAGCCGTTATTATGATTAGGCAGACTTAAAACATTTACTCAGTACTTCATGCCAAAGCCTCGTTCCACGCACTCCGATTTTAATCTAGACATCCACAGTACTTCCGGCGAACTCCTTCCATTAGAAACCATCATATTAGATCTGAATTCTTTACAAACCAGCTTACTGACTGATGTTTTAAGTAAACACTATGCATCAGTCTAATTAAACTAAACAATGACCATATGGCAAGCCATGTTTACATTAATCCAAATCCATTCCGTATGGCAAGCCTCATTTGCACGTATACTCTTAACTAATGCAAATTAGCATTAGATATTATATGCTGTCATATATTTTACAGCATTTAAATATCCCGATAGCTACTTGCTATTCGATTAGTCATAATTTTGCCCACACAGAATCTGCACGCACGAAATTCTTAGCCCATCACTGTTTCTGTTTATTTACTTTTGAATGTGTGTAATGTACATATTCATCTAGTTGGTAAATTAACTTCAGTAATATTATTGAATAATTTAAAATGTTTACATAATCTATAGTTCGTAAGTTTTATTTTCTGCCTTTCTAGTAGATATATTATATGAGCTTGCTTGTTTACCAAATAAGTGGATATAACTGGATTTCCATCGTAAGACTAAAAAGTAAAGATATCACTGTTATTTAATCTATCAAAGTTTAGTTCCGATACTCATAAAATCATTCCACATAAATCCGCAGTTTTTCCAAAAAGTCAGGAGATTCTGTCTAGCCCTAGTCATTAGCACTACTTTCATCACTGATACTTAATCATTATGATGGCACGAGAAACCTACATTCTGTCATGCTGTTAGCTAATTGACAGAAAGTCGTCTTTGTTGTATATAACACTGGCCACCTTCGGTCATCAAATAAATAATCTAAGCATTACATTTTCTATGACATGGCAAGCTATTTTTCACTAGTCCAAGTCCAGTTTTTACTGTCTTAGAGACATCCGGCTTGATTTCAGCATTCACACAAGAAGCTGCGGCGTATCACCACGCTAAGCTGTCAATTATATCCATAGCAACAACAAACTAACCTAGTAATAACTTATGAACTGTTCTACTTCAGCATCAGAACAGCATTGTCTCATCTGACATATGCTAGTAACGTGATTCCTTGTATGCTACAGTTGGCAACAGCGACTTGCCACGCGATGATCTGCTTAACGCTATCACATGCTAGAAACACTTGCTAAGCATAGGGTTTGACCAACATGTAAACAAGGCTCGCCAGTTAACTATCTAGGGAACCCCAGGAACCGCCCAGGAATCACTCAGAACACCCTAGCGAGCACCTAGCAACGCTTAGCAACACTTTAGCATCAATGCTATTCATGCCAACTTCCTCAGAGCCCCAGTGCAGTCACGCTGGCTCTCTCAAGCCAATATCAAGTCTGTCAAGAACTTGGGTTCCAGCTATTTTCATCACACATATTATTTAATCTATGTCATAATAGGGACTTCATGAAATCTATAAGTCACATTTACCTCCACTGGAATATTACTGTTGGCTGAAACCACTAACTGAACATACAGCCATCGTTACAGCGATTGGTTGCTGCTCGATTTTCTTAAAGAAGCCATGCCCCCAGCCGCACTGCCCGCAGACTCTGCCTCCAATAACTCTGGACCACCCTCTCCCCCTTCAACAATCAATCTTCAGGACCTTATTAAGTTATTCTCAGCATCCATGGCTGATCTATGCATCTTAGGAGCTTGCATGCGAGGCAATACAGAGGGAGAGCGACTTAAAGATGGAAATCAAACACCTTGCCAACTCTTCATGTATATACAGAAACTCTGGCAGCTGGCCCCGAAGCGGAGTCCAACCCTACTCCTGCCCCTCCCTATTCAGGACTGACATGGTCGCAAACCACCCAACTACTACCTCTGGGAAACCTCCATCACCCCCAAATACCCTCTGACCATATTCCACAGCATGGAACGCTTCCAAAGTCCATCACACATTTTTAAAGTTTACCCTATTCATTTCTAATCTCCACACTGCAAATATCCAAGTCAGTTCTACTAATACCTACTCTCTGGTGCCCTGGGATGACTAAACTTCCAACCCCCACAAGCCTTTACGCAGACGACGCTAATCATCTCATAACATGAGGTAAAAGATAAGGTCGTCGAAGATAAAGGTCGTCCTCCGCCTTCAGGTTTTCCACAAACCCCCTTTCCAGCCATTCATCTAGAATCTGAGCATTGTCCCTGCAGCCCACTGGGCTTTCCCAGCAGTCCAGACTCATGGCATCAGCCCCAGCCATTACTACATCCACACTGTCCAAAGACCCTCACCAGCCACTACTCTACCATTGGTAGCCAAATGAATCAGCATGCCTAATGCAGAGCAATACCCACGCTCCTCCCTCCCTGTACCCCTAGCATGGACTCGACTCCCCTTAGCAAAGCACCACTATGACCTGCTCCTCGCTCCAAGCGAACAAACTCTGCTTACTCTCCCCTTTTCTTTTAGCTTTCATCCCTGCTAGCACTACCCTGTGTCGCTAACTCCTACAGGAGTGACACCCCAAGTGCCGACTCCGGCAGGAGCCATGCCCACTCCAGCCACCCCTTCACCTTTTACTCCCACTGCAAAGTCACCACCACTCTCTCTTTCCCCCCTCTCACAGGATCCCGGCTCCCGCAGCTCTGACTCCAGCAGGAGCTACCTTAAGCTTCGACTCCCACAGCAGTCAACCACTGCCCAATAGCTTAACCTTTCTTTCTTCCAGCGTCGAGTGCTCCGCTCTCTTCCAGCGTTGAGTCTCTCCGCCCCTACCCTTCCTTCCAGTGTCGAGTGCTCTGCTCCCTCTGAGCGTCAGAGTCTCTTCACCCCCCCTTTTCTGTCCCAGTGTCGAGTGCTCCGCTGCTTCTTAAGCGGCGAGTCTCTCCGCCCCACTTTTATGTCTCCTGGTGGCGGAGGTTCCACGCCTGCCAAGCACCGAGTTCCTCCGCCGCCCCCCTCTTTTCCCTTTCAGCGTTTAACTCTTTGCTACCCTCGTCTTCTTTCTTGCGCAAATCTTGCTTCTCTATATTCCTTCCGCATAGGCCCTATCCACCTGCTCGGACCCCCGCAGGGGTAATCCCCCCGAGCAGGAGCCCCAAAACCTCCCTGCAGGAGTCTCCACCGCCCATCCCCTTTCCCGACTCCTGCAGGAACTTGGCCCAGCAGCTCTGATCCCGAGCTTCGACTCCCGCGGAGTCTTTCACCGCCCCCCCCCCCCCTACCCACTAGATAATTTTCTGTCTTCCTTCTAGCACCGAGCGCTCTGCTGTCTCCCAGCATCGAGTCTCTCTGCCCATACCCTTCTTTCTGGTGTCGAGCGCTCCCTGCTCTCCGAGCATTGGAGTCTCTCCACCCCCCCCTTCTCTGTCCCAGCGTCGAGTGCCCCGCTTACTCTTAGCGGGAGTCTCTCCGCCCCACTTTATGCCTGTCTCTCAGTGTTGAGTGCTCCGCTCTCTCCAGCGCCGAGCCTCTCCACCTCCCTTCGATTTTCTTTTCCTTTTCAGCACCAAGTCTCTCCGCTACCTCCGCTTCCTTCTAGCACACCTGGCTCCTCTATGTTCCTTCCGCATAGGCCCTCACTCACCAGCTCTGACTCCCGCTGGAGTTACCCCGGAGCACGATTCTGGCCACGGCCCCTCCCTGCAGGAGTCACTATTGCCCCCTCCCGCTCCCGACTCCAGTGGGGACAAAAAACTGGCCCAGCAGCTCTGACCCCGAGCTTCGACTCCCACGGAGTCTGTCACCACCCACCCCCGCCCCTTAGAATTTTTTATTTTTTCCTTCCAGCATCGAGTGCTCCGCTACCTTCTAGCGCCGAGTCTCTCAACCTTTTCCCTTCCTTCCGGTGTTGAGTGCTCCGCTCCCCCAGAGCGCTCGAGTCTCTCCGCCTCCTTTCTGTCCCAGCGTCGAGTTTCTCCGCCCCACTTTTTCTCTACCCTGCGGCGTTGAGGGCTCCGCTTCCTCCAAGCACTGAAGTCTCTCCGCCCCCTCTCCTTTTCTTATTCTTTTCAGTGACGAATACCGCCACTACTCCCCCTAGCTCTACTCCTCTATCTTCCTTCTGCTTAGGCCATCACTCCCAGCTATGACTCCGCAGAGTCTCCCAAGCTTCCCTGCCCAGACTCCCACGGAGTCTATGCTTACCCACGCTCCCGCAGGAGCCCCTCTCTTTCTCCTACTCTTCCCTAACTGTATATCCAGCAGCCGGATATGGCATTGGTATCAGCGGCTCTGGGGGGGTTCTTCAATACGCGGCTGCTGTCCCGAGCATTAAGCACTTTGGGGGGTTCTCGAGATCTACCCGAGCTCAAACTCCCCTCTCGCCCTGCAACGGGAGGGAGCCCCGGGCTCGAGGCTCTCATGAGCTCGGGGCTCTCTCCCGGGACAGCATGCCAAACTAGCTTATTACCAATCATCAGCTAAGTGTGAACTCTTGAAGTGAAGTTTATTCATAAACTAATTTCGAGAGGATCACGTGCTTATGATTGACACGGCTGGCCCCGAGTCAAGCTAATGTACGAATCACCAATCAGACTACTCCTAACCAAGTATAAATAACCAAACACCTTACCTTTAGTCATCTTCGTCTTGAAGAATCCCCCCTTCCACCCCTTCGCCTCCTCTTTTGTCTAAAGGGCAGCACGGCGGCCCAGTGGCTAGCACTGCAGCCTCACAGCAAAATGCCTCCGGTTCGGGCATCTACCCAAACGGTCAGCATTTTCGTGTGGAGTTCATGTTCTCCCCGTGCTTGCGTGGGTTTTCCCCGGGTCCTCCGGTTTCCTCCCACACTCCCAAAAACATGACTCTTAAGTAAATTGACTAATCCAAATTAGCACCAAATTTGATTCAATTCTGTCAGCAACGCATCACCTTAGCAACCCTCACGCAGCAGGAGGGAGGGGGGTTCTCGAGATCTACCCGAGCTCAAACTCCCCTCTCGCCCTGCAACGGGAGGGAGCCCCGGGCTCGAGGCTCTCATGAGCTCGGGGCTCTCTCCCGGGACAGCATGCCAAACTAGCTTATTACCAATCATCAGCTAAGTGTGAACTCTTGAAATGAGCTTTTCAGAGCCAGCAGAGGTCAAAATAAGCAGTAATGCAAACTCAGTCATAGACATATATTTTCACTTGCAACTTGCTTTAACATGTTTAACAGTGCATGAATTGTTGTCTAAAACAAAAAAGAATGATGCATTTTATGGCTGGATCTGTTTTTATCACTTTCTGAATTGGACGTTGAAAATGAGCTTATCTCAGCCAGCAGAAGGGTCAAATCACAGTAATGCAAACTCAGTCAGAGACATAGATTTTCACTTGCAACTTGCTTTAACATGTTTAACAGTGCATGAAATGTTGTCTAAAACAAAAAGAATAATGCATTTTAGTGGCTGGATCTGGTTTTATCACATTCTGAGTTGAACGTTGAAAATGAGCTTTTCAGAGCCAGCAGAGGTCAAAATAAGCAGTAATGCAAACTCAGTCAGAGACAGATTTTCACTTGCAACTTTCTTAAACATATTTAACAGTGCATGAAATGTTGTCTAAAACAAAAAGAATGATGCATTTTAGTGGCTGGATCTGTTTTTATCACTTTCTGAATTGGACGTTGAAAATGAGCTTATCTCAGCCAGCAGAGAGGTCAAATCACAGTTATGCAAACTCAGTCAGAGACATAGATTTTCACTTGCAACTTGCTTTAACATGTTTAACAGTGCATGAATTGTTGTCTAAAACAAAAAAGAATGATGCATTTTATGGCTGGATCTGTTTTTATCACTTTCTGAATTGAACGTTGAAAATGAGCTTATCTCAGCCAGCAGAGAGGTCAAATCACAGTAATGCAAACTCAGTCAGAGACATAGATTTTCACTTGCAACTTGCTTTAACATGTTTAACAGTGCATGAAATGTTGTCTAAAACAAAAAGAATGATGCATTTTAGTAGCTGGATGTGGTTTTATAACATTCTGTTCTGGACGTTGAAAATGAGCTTTTCAGAGCCAGCAGAGGTCAAAATAAGCAGTAATGCAAACTCAGTCAGAGACATAGATTTTCACTTGCAACTTGCTTTAACATGTTTAACAGTGCATGAAATGTTGTCTAAAACAAAAAGAAAACGCTTTTTAGTGGCTGGAACTGGTTTTATCACATTCTGAATTGAACGTTGAAAATGAGCTTTTCAGAGCCAGCAGAGGTCAAAATAAGCAGTAATGCAAACTCAGTCATAGACATAGATTTTCACTTGCAACTTGCTTTAACATGTTTAACAGTGCATGAAATGTTGTCTAAAACAAAAAGAATAATGCATTTTAGTGGCTGGATCTGTTTTCATCACATTCTGAATTGAACGTTGAAAATGAGCTTTTCAGAGCCAGCAGAGGTCAAAATAAGCAGTAATGCAAACTCAGTCAGAGACATAGATTTTCACTTGCAACTTTCTTAAACATATTTAACAGTGCATGAATTGTTGTCTAAAACAAAAAGAGAGATGCATTTTAGTGGCTGGATCTGTTTTTATTACTTTCTGAATTGGACGTTGAAAATGAGCTTATCTCAGCCAGCAGAGAGGTCAAATCACAGTAATGCAAACTCAGTCAGAGACATAGATTTTCACTTGCAACTTGCTTTAACATGTTTAACAGTGCATGAAATGTTATCTAAAACAAAAAGAATAATGCATTTTAGTGGCTGGATCTGGTTTTATCACTTTCTGAATTCAACGTTGAAAATGAGCTGTTCTCAGCCAGCAGAGGTCAAAATAAGCAGTAATGCAAACTCAGTCAGAGACATAGATTTTCACTTGCAACTTGCTTTAACATGTTTAACAGTGCATGAAATGTTGTCTAAAACAAAAAGAAAATGCTTTTTAGTGGCTGGAACTGGTTTTATCACATTCTGAATTCAACGTTGAAAATGAGCTTTTCAGAGCCAGCAGAGGTCAAAATAAGCAGTAATGCAAACTCAGTCAGAGACAGATTTTCACTTGCAACTTGCTTTAACATGTTTAACAGTGCATGAAATGTTGTCTAAAACAAAAAGAATAATGCATTTTAGTGGCTGGATCTGGTTTTATCACATTCTGAGTTGAACGTTGAAAATGAGCTTTTCAGAGCCAGCAGAGGTCAAAATAAGCAGTAATGCAAACTCAGTCAGAGACAGATTTTCACTTGCAACTTTCTTAAACATATTTAACAGTGCATGAAATGTTGTCTAAAACAAAAAGAATGATGCATTTTAGTGGCTGGATCTGTTTTTATCACTTTCTGAATTGGACGTTGAAAATGAGCTTATCTCAGCCAGCAGAGAGGTCAAATCACAGTTATGCAAACTCAGTCAGAGACATAGATTTTCACTTGCAACTTGCTTTAACATGTTTAACAGTGCATGAATTGTTGTCTAAAACAAAAAAGAATGATGCATTTTATGGCTGGATCTGTTTTTATCACTTTCTGAATTGAACGTTGAAAATGAGCTTATCTCAGCCAGCAGAGAGGTCAAATCACAGTAATGCAAACTCAGTCAGAGACATAGATTTTTACTTGCAACTTGCTTTAACATGTTTAACAGTGCATGAAATGTTGTTTAAAACAAAAAGAAAATGCTTTTTAGTGGCTGGAACTGGTTTTATCACATTCTGAATTGAACGTTGAAAATGAGCTTTTCAGAGCCAGCAGAGGTCAAAATAAGCAGTAATGCAAACTCAGTCAGAGACAAAGATTTTCACTTGCAACTTGCTTTAACATGTTTAACAGTGCATGAAATGTTGTCTAAAACAAAAAGAAAATGCTTTTTAGTGGCTGGATCTGGTTTTATCACATTCTGAATTGAACGTTGAAAATGAGCTTTTCAGAGCCAGCAGAGGTCAAAATAAGCAGTAATGCAAACTCAGTCATAGACATAGATTTTCACTTGCAACTTGCTTTAACATGTTTAACAGTGCATGAAATGTTGTCTAAAACAAAAAGAATGAAGCATTTTAGTGGCTGGATCTGGTTTTATCACTTTCTGAATTCAACGTTGAAAATGAGCTGTTCTCAGCCAGCAGAGGTCAAAATAAGCAGTAATGCAAACTCAGTCAGAGACATAGATTTTCACTTGCAACTTGCTTTAACATGTTTAACAGTGCATGAATTGTTGTCTAAAACAAAAAGAATGATGCATTTTAGTGGCTGGATCTGGTTTTATCACATTCTGAATTGAACGTTGAAAATGAGCTTTTCAGAGCCAGCAGAGGTCAAAATAAGCAGTAATGCAAACTCAGTCGTAGACATAGATTTTCACTTGCAACTTGCTTTAACATGTTTAACAGTGCATGAAATGTTGTCTAAAACAAAAAGAAAATGCTTTTTAGTGGCTGGAACTGGTTTTATCACATTCTGAATTGAACGTTGAAAATGAGCTTTTCAGAGCCAGCAGAGGTCAAAATAAGCAGTAATGCAAACTCAGTCAGAGACAAAGATTTTCACTTGCAACTTGCTTTAACATGTTTAACAGTGCATGAAATGTTGTCTAAAACAAAAAGAAAATGCTTTTTAGTGGCTGGATCTGGTTTTATCACATTCTGAATTGAACGTTGAAAATGAGCTTTTCAGAGCCAGCAGAGAGGTCAAAATAAGCACTAATGCAAACTCTGTCATAGACATAGATTTTCACTTGCAACTTGCTTTAACATGTTTAACAGTGCATGAAATGTTATCTAAAACAAAAAGAATAATGCATTTTAGTGGCTGGATCTGGTTTTATCACTTTCTGAATTCAACGTTGAAAATGAGCTGTTCTCAGCCAGCAGAGGTCAAAATAAGCAGTAATGCAAACTCAGTCAGAGACAGATTTTCACTTGCAACTTGCTTTAACATGTTTAACAGTGCATGAATTGTTGTCTAAAACAAAAAGAAAATGCTTTTTAGTGGCTGGAACTGGTTTTATCACATTCTGAATTGAACGTTGAAAATGAGCTTTTCAGAGCCAGCAGAGGTCAAAATAAGCAGTGATGCAAACTCAGTCATAGACATAGATTTTCACTTGCAACTTTCTTAAACATATTTAACAGTGCATGAAATGTTGTCTAAAACAAAAAGAAAATGCTTTTTAGTGGCTGGAACTGGTTTTATCACATTCTGAATTGAACGTTGAAAATGAGCTTTTCAGAGCCAGCAGAGGTCAAAGTAAGCAGTAATGCAAACTCAGTCATAGACATAGATTTTCACTTGCAACTTGCTTTAACATGTTTAACAGTGCATGAAATGTTATCTAAAACAAAAAGAATAATGCATTTTAGTGGCTGGATCTGGTTTTATCACTTTCTGAATTCAACGTTGAAAATGAGCTGTTCTCAGCCAGCAGAGGTCAAAATAAGCAGTAATGCAAACTCAGTCAGAGACATAGATTTTCACTTGCAACTTGCTTTAACATGTTTAACAGTGCATGAATTGTTGTCTAAAACAAAAAGAAAATGCTTTTTAGTGGCTGGAAATGGTTTTATCACATTCTGAATTGAACGTTGAAAATGAGCTTTTCAGAGCCAGCAGAGGTCAAAATAAGCAGTGATGCAAACTCAGTCATAGACATAGATTTTCACTTGCAACTTTCTTAAACATATTTAACAGTGCATGAAATGTTGTCTAAAACAAAAAGAAAATGCTTTTTAGTGGCTGGAACTGGTTTTATCACATTCTGAATTGAACGTTGAAAATGAGCTTTTCAGAGCCAGCAGAGGTCAAAATAAGCAGTAATGCAAACTCAGTCATAGACATAGATTTTCACTTGCAACTTGCTTTAACATGTTTAACAGTGCATGAAATGTTGTCTAAAACAAAAAGAAAATGCTTTTTAGTGGCTGGAACTGGTTTTATCACATTCTGAATTGAACGTTGAAAATGAGCTTTTCAGAGCCAGCAGAGGTCAAAATAAGCAGTAATGCAAACTCAGTCATAGACATAGATTTTCACTTGCAACTTGCTTTAACATGTTTAACAGTGCATGAAATGTTGTCTAAAACAAAAAGAAAATGCTTTTTAGTGGCTGGAACTGGTTTTATAACTTTCTGAATTGAACGTTGAAAATGAGCTTTTCAGAGCCAGCAGAGGTCAAAATAAGCAGTAATGCAAACTCAGTCAGAGACAAAGATTTTCACTTGCAACTTGCTTTAACATGTTTAACAGTGCATGAAATGTTGTCTAAAACAAAAAGAAAAAGCTTTTTAGTGGCTGGATCTGGTTTTATCACATTCTGAATTGAACGTTGAAAATGAGCTTTTCAGAGCCAGCAGAGGTCAAAATAAGCAGTAATGCAATCTCAGTCATAGACATAGATTTTCACTTGCAACTTGCTTTAACATGTTTAACAGTGCATGAAATGTTATCTAAAACAAAAAGAATAATGCATTTTAGTGGCTGGATCTGGTTTTATCACTTTCTGAATTGAACGTTGAAAATGAGCTTTTCAGAGCCAGCAGAGGTCAAAATAAGCACTAATGCAAACTCAGTCAGAGACATAGATTTTTACTTGCAACTTTCTTAAACATATTTAACAGTGCATGAAATGTTGTCTAAAACAAAAAGAAAATGCTTTTTAGTAGCGGGATCTGGTTTTATCACATTCTGAATTGAACGTTGAAAATGAGCTTTTCAGAGCCAGCAGAGGTCAAAATAAGCAGTAATGCAAACTCAGTCATAGACATATATTTTCACTTGCAACTTGCTTTAACATGTTTAACAGTGCATGAATTGTTGTCTAAAACAAAAAAGAATGATGCATTTTATGGCTGGATCTGTTTTTATCACTTTCTGAATTGGACGTTGAAAATGAGCTTATCTCAGCCAGCAGAAGGGTCAAATCACAGTAATGCAAACTCAGTCAGAGACATAGATTTTCACTTGCAACTTGCTTTAACATGTTTAACAGTGCATGAAATGTTGTCTAAAACAAAAAGAATAATGCATTTTAGTGGCTGGATCTGGTTTTATCACATTCTGAGTTGAACGTTGAAAATGAGCTTTTCAGAGCCAGCAGAGGTCAAAATAAGCAGTAATGCAAACTCAGTCAGAGACAGATTTTCACTTGCAACTTTCTTAAACATATTTAACAGTGCATGAAATGTTGTCTAAAACAAAAAGAATGATGCATTTTAGTGGCTGGATCTGTTTTTATCACTTTCTGAATTGGACGTTGAAAATGAGCTTATCTCAGCCAGCAGAGAGGTCAAATCACAGTTATGCAAACTCAGTCAGAGACATAGATTTTCACTTGCAACTTGCTTTAACATGTTTAACAGTGCATGAATTGTTGTCTAAAACAAAAAAGAATGATGCATTTTATGGCTGGATCTGTTTTTATCACTTTCTGAATTGAACGTTGAAAATGAGCTTTTCTCAGCCAGCAGAGAGGTCAAATCACAGTAATGCAAACTCAGTCAGAGACATAGATTTTCACTTGCAACTTGCTTTAACATGTTTAACAGTGCATGAAATGTTGTTTAAAACAAAAAGAAAATGCTTTTTAGTGGCTGGAACTGGTTTTATAACTTTCTGAATTGAACGTTGAAAATGAGCTTTTCAGAGCCAGCAGAGGTCAAAATAAGCAGTAATGCAAACTCAGTCAGAGACAAAGATTTTCACTTGCAACTTGCTTTAACATGTTTAACAGTGCATGAAATGTTGTCTAAAACAAAAAGAAAATGCTTTTTAGTGGCTGGATCTCTTTTTATCACATTCTGAATTGAACGTTGAAAATGAGCTTTTCAGAGCCAGCAGAGGTCAAAATAAGCAGTAATGCAAACTCAGTCATAGACATAGATTTTCACTTGCAACTTGCTTTAACATGTTTAACAGTGCATGAAATGTTGTCTAAAACAAAAAGAAAATGCTTTTTAGTGGCTGGAACTGGTTTTATCACTTTCTGAATTGAACGTTGAAAATGAGCTTTTCAGAGCCAGCAGAGGTCTTAAATAAGCAGTAATGCAAACTCAGTCAGAGACATAGATTTTTACTTGCAACTTTCTTAAACATATTTAACAGTGCATGAAATGTTGTCTAAAACAAAAAGAAAATGCTTTTTAGTAGCTGGATCTGGTTTTATTACATTCTGAATTGAACGTTGAAAATGTGCTTTTCAGAGCCAGCAGAGGTCAAAATAAGCAGTAATGCAAACTCAGTCATAGACATAGATTTTTACTTGCAACTTGCTTTAACATGTTTAACAGTGCATGAATTGTTGTCTAAAACAAAAAAGAATGATGCATTTTATGGCTGGATCTGTTTTTATCACTTTCTGAATTGGACGTTGAAAATGAGCTTATCTCAGCCAGCAGAGAGGTCAAATCACAGTAATGCAAACTCAGTCAGAGACATAGATTTTCACTTGCAACTTGCTTTAACATGTTTAACAGTGCATGAAATGTTATCTAAAACAAAAAGAATAATGCATTTTAGTGGCTGGATCTGGTTTTATCACTTTCTGAATTCAACGTTGAAAATGAGCTGTTCTCAGCCAGCAGAGGTCAAAATAAGCAGTAATGCAAACTCAGTCAGAGACATAGATTTTCACTTGCAACTTGCTTTAACATGTTTAACAGTGCATGAAATGTTGTCTAAAACAAAAAGAAAATGCTTTTTAGTGGCTGGAACTGGTTTTATCACATTCTGAATTCAACGTTGAAAATGAGCTTTTCAGAGCCAGCAGAGGTCAAAATAAGCAGTAATGCAAACTCAGTCAGAGACATAGATTTTCACTTGCAACTTGCTTTAACATGTTTAACAGTGCATGAAATGTTGTCTAAAACAAAAAGATAATGCTTTTTAGTGGCTGGAACTGGTTTTATCACATTCTAAATTGAACGTTGAAAATGAGCTTTTCAGAGCCAGCAGAGGTCAAAATAAGCAGTAATGCAAAACTCAGTCATAGACATAGATTTTCACTTGCAACTTGCTTTAACATAATTAACAGTGCATGAAATGTTGTCTAAAACAAAAAGAAAATGCTTTTTAGTGGCTGGATCTGGTTTTATCACATTCTGAATTGAACGTTGAAAATGAGCTTTTCAGAGCCAGCAGAGAGGTCAAAATAAGCACTAATGCAAACTCAGTCAGAGACATAGATTTTCACTTGCAACTTGCTTTAACATGTTTAACAGTGCATGAAATGTTGTCTAAAACAAAAAGAATGATGCATTTTAGTGGCTGGATCTGGTTTTATCACTTTCTGAATTCAACGTTGAAAATGAGCTGTTCTCAGCCAGCAGAGGTCAAAATAAGCAGTAATGCAAACTCAGTCAGAGACATAGATTTTCACTTGCAACTTGCTTTAACATGTTTAACAGTGAATGAATTGTTGTCTAAAACAAAAAGAAAATGCTTTTTAGTGGCTGGAACTGGTTTTATCACATTCTGAATTGAACGTTGAAAATGAGCTTTTCAGAGCCAGCAGAGGTCAAAATAAGCAGTGATGCAAACTCAGTCATAGACATAGATTTTCACTTGCAACTTTCTTAAACATATTTAACAGTGCATGAAATGTTGTCTAAAACAAAAAGAAAATGCTTTTTAGTGGCTGGAACTGGTTTTATCACATTCTGAATTGAACGTTGAAAATGAGCTTTTCAGAGCCAGCAGAGGTCAAAATAAGCAGTAATGCAAACTCAGTCATAGACATAGATTTTCACTTGCAACTTGCTTTAACATGTTTAACAGTGCATGAAATGTTATCTAAAACAAAAAGAATAATGCATTTTAGTGGCTGGATCTGGTTTTATCACTTTCTGAATTCAACGTTGAAAATGAGCTGTTCTCAGCCAGCAGAGGTCAAAATAAGCAGTAATGCAAACTCAGTCAGAGACATAGATTTTCACTTGCAACTTGCTTTAACATGTTTAACAGTGCATGAATTGTTGTCTAAAACAAAAAGATAATGCTTTTTAGTGGCTGCAACTGGTTTTATCACATTCTGAATTGAACGTTGAAAATGAGCTTTTCAGAGCCAGCAGAGGTTAAAATAAGCAGTAATGCAAAACTCAGTCATAGACATAGATTTTCACTTGCAACTTGCTTTAACATAATTAACAGTGCATGAAATGTTGTCTAAAACAAAAAGAAAATGCTTTTTAGTGGCTGGAACTGGTTTTATCACATTCTGAATTGAACGTTGAAAATGAGCTTTTCAGAGCCAGCAGAGGTCAAAATAAGCAGTAATGCAAACTCAGTCAGAGACAAAGATTTTCACTTGCAACTTGCTTTAACATGTTTAACAGTGCATGAAATGTTGTCTAAAACAAAAAGAAAATGCTTTTTAGTGGCTGGATCTGGTTTTATCACATTCTGAATTGAACGTTGAAAATGAGCTTTTCAGAGCCAGCAGAGAGGTCAAAATAAGCACTAATGCAAACTCAGTCATAGACATAGATTTTCACTTGCAACTTGCTTTAACATGTTTCACAGTGCATGAAATGTTGTCTAAAACAAAAAGAATGATGCATTTTAGTGGCTGGATCTGGTTTTATCACTTTCTGAATTCAACGTTGAAAATGAGCTGTTCTCAGCCAGCAGAGGTCAAAATAAGCAGTAATGCAAACTCAGTCAGAGACATAGATTTTCACTTGCAACTTGCTTTAACATGTTTAACAGTGCATGAATTGTTGTCTAAAACAAAAAGAATGATGCATTTTAGTGGCTGGATCTGGTTTTATCACATTCTGAATTGAACGTTGAAAATGAGCTTTTCAGAGCCAGCAGAGGTCAAAATAAGCAGTAATGCAAACTCAGTCGTAGACATAGATTTTCACTTGCAACTTGCTTTAACATGTTTAACAGTGCATGAAATGTTGTCTAAAACAAAAAGAAAATGCTTTTTAGTGGCTGGAACTGGTTTTATCACATTCTGAATTGAACGTTGAAAATGAGCTTTTCAGAGCCAGCAGAGGTCAAAATAAGCAGTAATGCAAACTCAGTCAGAGACAGATTTTCACTTGCAACTTGCTTTAACATGTTTAACAGTGCATGAATTGTTGTCTAAAACAAAAAGAAAATGCTTTTTAGTGGCTGGAACTGGTTTTATCACATTCTGAATTGAACGTTGAAAATGAGCTTTTCAGAGCCAGCAGAGGTCAAAATAAGCAGTGATGCAAACTCAGTCATAGACATAGATTTTCACTTGCAACTTTCTTAAACATATTTAACAGTGCATGAAATGTTGTCTAAAAAAAAAAAGAAAATGCTTTTTAGTGGCTGGAACTGGTTTTATCACATTCTGAATTGAACGTTGAAAATGAGCTTTTCAGAGCCAGCAGAGGTCAAAATAAGCAGTAATGCAAACTCAGTCATAGACATAGATTTTCACTTGCAACTTGCTTTAACATGTTTAACAGTGCATGAAATGTTATCTAAAACAAAAAGAATAATGCATTTTAGTGGCTGGATCTGGTTTTATCACTTTCTGAATTCAACGTTGAAAATGAGCTGTTCTCAGCCAGCAGAGGTCAAAATAAGCAGTAATGCAAACTCAGTCAGAGACATAGATTTTCACTTGCAACTTGCTTTAACATGTTTAACAGTGCATGAATTGTTGTCTAAAACAAAAAGAAAATGCTTTTTAGTGGCTGGAAATGGTTTTATCACATTCTGAATTGAACGTTGAAAATGAGCTTTTCAGAGCCAGCAGAGGTCAAAATAAGCAGTGATGCAAACTCAGTCATAGACATAGATTTTCACTTGCAACTTTCTTAAACATATTTAACAGTGCATGAAATGTTGTCTAAAACAAAAAGAAAATGCTTTTTAGTGGCTGGAACTGGTTTTATCACATTCTGAATTGAACGTTGAAAATGAGCTTTTCAGAGCCAGCAGAGGTCAAAATAAGCAGTAATGCAAACTCAGTCAGAGACATAGATTTTCACTTGCAACTTGCTTTAACATGTTTAACAGTGCATGAAATGTTGTCTAAAACAAAAAGATAATGCTTTTTAGTGGCTGGAACTGGTTTTATCACATTCTGAATTGAACGTTGAAAATGAGCTTTTCAGAGCCAGCAGAGGTCAAAATAAGCAGTAATGCAAACTCAGTCATAGACATAGATTTTCACTTGCAACTTGCTTTAACATGTTTAACAGTGCATGAAATGTTGTCTAAAACAAAAAGAAAATGCTTTTTAGTGGCTGGATCTGGTTTTATCACATTCTGAATTGAACGTTGAAAATGAGCTGTTCTCAGCCAGCAGAGGTCAAAATAAGCAGTAATGCAAACTCAGTCAGAGACATAGATTTTCACTTGCAACTTGCTTTAACATGTTTAACAGTGCATGAAATGTTGTCTAAAACAAAAAGAATGATGCATTTTAGTGGCTGGATCTGTTTTTATCACATTCTGAATTGAACGTTGAAAATGAGCTTTTCAGAGCCAGCAGAGGTCAAAATAAGCAGTAATGCAAACTCAGTCAGAGACATAGATTTTCACTTGCAACTTTCTTAAACATATTTAACAGTGCATGAAATGTTGTCTAAAACAAAAAGAAAATGTTTTTTAGTAGCTGGATCTGGTTTTATTACATTCTGAATTGAACGTTGAAAATGAGCTTTTCAGAGCCAGCAGAGGTCAAAATAAGCAGTAATGCAAACTCAGTCATAGACATAGATTTTCACTTGCAACTTGCTTTAACATATTTAACAGTGCATGAAATGTTGTCTAAATTAAAAAGAATGATGCATTTTATGGCTGGATCTGTTTTTATTATTTTCTGAATTGGACGTTGAAAATGAGCTTATCTCAGCCAGCAGAGAGGTCAAATCACAGTAATGCAAACTCAGTCAGAGACATAGATTTTCACTTGCAACTTGCTTTAACATGTTTAACAGTGCATGAAATGTTGTCTAAAACAAAAAGAAAATGCTTTTTAGTGGCTGGATCTGGTTTTATCACATTCTGAATTGAACATTGAAAATGAGCTTTTCAGAGCCAGCAGAGGTCTTAAATAAGCAGTAATGCAAACTCAGTCAGAGACATAGATTTTTACTTGCAACTTTCTTAAACATATTTAACAGTGCATGAAATGTTGTCTAAAACAAAAAGAAAATGCTTTTTAGTAGCTGGATCTGGTTTTATCACATTCTGAATTGAACGTTGAAAATGAGCTTTTCAGAGCCAGCAGAGGTCAAAATAAGCAGTAATGCAAACTCAGTCATAGACATAGATTTTCACTTGCAACTTGCTTTAACATGTTTAACAGTGCATGATTTGTTGTCTAAAACAAAAAAGAATGATGCATTTTATGGCTGGATCTGTTTTTATCACTTTCTGAATTGGACGTTGAAAATAAGCTTATCTCAGCCAGCAGAGAGGTCAAATCACAGTAATGCAAACTCAGTCAGAGACATAGATTTTCACTTGCAACTTGCTTTAACATGTTTAACAGTGCATGAAATGTTGTCTAAAACAAAAAGAATAATGCATTTTAGTGGCTGGATCTGTTTTTATCACATTCTGAATTGAACGTTGAAAATGAGCTTTTCAGAGCCAGCAGAGGTCAAAATAAGCAGTAATGCAAACTCAGTCAGAGACATAGATTTTCACTTGCAACTTGCTTAAACATATTTAACAGTGCATGAATTGTTGTCTAAAACAAAAAGAATGATGCATTTTAGTGGCTGGATCTGTTTTTATCACTTTCTGAATTGGACAATGAAAATGAGCTTATCTCAGCCAGCAGAGAGGTCAAATCACAGTAATGCAAACTCAGTCAGAGACATAGATTTTCAATTGCAACTTGCTTTAACATGTTTAACAGTGCATGAATTGGTGTCTAAAACAAAAAAGAATGATGCATTTTATGGCTGGATCTCTTTTTATCACTTTTTGAATTGGACGTTGAAAATGAGCTTATCTCAGCCAGCAGAGAGGTCAAATCACAGTAATGCAAACTCAGTCAGAGACATAGATTTTCACTTGCAACTTGCTTTAACATGTTTAAAAGTGCATGAAATGTTGTCTAAAACAAAAAGATAATGCTTTTTAGTGGCTGGAACTGGTTTTATCACATTCTGAATTGAACGTTGAAAATGAGCTTTTCAGAGCCAGCAGAGGTCAAAATAAGCAGTGATGCAAACTCAGTCATAGACATAGATTTTCACTTGCAACTTGCTTTAACATGTTTAACAGTGCATGAAATGTTATCTAAAACAAAAAGAATAATGCATTTTAGTGGCTGGATCTGGTTTTATCACATTCTGAATTCAACGTTGAAAATGAGCTGTTCTCAGCCAGCAGAGGTCAAAATAAGCAGTAATGCAAACTCAGTCAGAGACATAGATTTTCACTTGCAACTTGCTTTAACATGTTTAACAGTGCATGAATTGTTGTCTAAAACAAAAAGAAAATGCTTTTTAGTGGCTGGAACTGGTTTTATCACATTCTGAATTGAACGTTGAAAATGAGCTTTTCAGAGCCAGCAGAGGTCAAAATAAGCAGTGATGCAAACTCAGTCATAGACATAGATTTTCACTTGCAACTTTCTTAAACATATTTAACAGTGCATGAAATGTTGTCTAAAACAAAAAGAAAATGCTTTTTAGTGGCTGGAACTGGTTTTATCACATTCTGAATTCAACGTTGAAAATGAGCTTTTCAGAGCCAGCAGAGGTCAAAATAAGCAGTAATGCAAACTCAGTCAGAGACATAGATTTTCACTTGCAACTTGCTTTAACATGTTTAAAAGTGCATGAAATGTTGTCTAAAACAAAAAGATAATGCTTTTTAGTGGCTGGAACTGGTTTTATCACATTCTGAATTGAACGTTGAAAATGAGCTTTTCAGAGCCAGCAGAGGTCAACATAAGCAGTAATGCAAACTCAGTCATAGACATAGATTTTCACTTGCAACTTGCTTTAACATGTTTAACAGTGCATGAAATGTTATCTAAAACAAAAAGAATAATGCATTTTAGTGGCTGGATCTGGTTTTATCACTTTCTGAATTCAACGTTGAAAATGAGCTGTTCTCAGCCAGCAGAGGTCAAAATAAGCAGTAATGCAAACTCAGTCAGAGACATAGATTTTCACTTGCAACTTGCTTTAACATGTTTAACAGTGCATGAATTGTTGTCTAAAACAAAAAGAAAATGCTTTTTAGTGGCTGGAACTGGTTTTATCACATTCTGAATTGAACGTTGAAAATGAGCTTTTCAGAGCCAGCAGAGGTCAAAATAAGCAGTGATGCAAACTCAGTCATAGACATAGATTTTCACTTGCAACTTTCTTAAACATATTTAACAGTGCATGAAATGTTGTCTAAAACAAAAAGAAAATGCTTTTTAGTGGCTGGAACTGGTTTTATCACATTCTGAATTCAACGTTGAAAATGAGCTTTTCAGAGCCAGCAGAGGTCAAAATAAGCAGTAATGCAAACTCAGTCAGAGACATAGATTTTCACTTGCAACTTGCTTTAACATGTTTAACAGTGCATGAATTGTTGTCTAAAACAAAAAGAAAATGGTTTTTAGTGGCTGGATCTGGTTTTATCACTTTCTGAATTCAACGTTGAAAATGAGCTGTTCTCAGCCAGCAGAGGTCAAAATAAGCAGTAATGCAAACTCAGTCAGAGACATAGATTTTCACTTGCAACTTGCTTTAACATGTTTAACAGTGCATGAAATGTTGTCTAAAACAAAAAGATAATGCTTTTTAGTGGCTGGATCTGTTTTTATCACTTTCTGAATTGGACGTTGAAAATGAGCTTTTCAGAGCCAGCAGAGGTCAAAATAAGCAGTAATGCAAACTCAGTCATAGACATAGATTTTCACTTGCAACTTGCTTTAACATGTTTAACAGTGCATGAAATGTTGTCTAAAACAAAAAGAATGATGCATTTTAGTGGCTGGATCTGGTTTTATCACTTTCTGAATTCAACGTTGAAAATGAGCTGTTCTCAGCCAGCTGAGGTCAAAATAAGCAGTAATGCAAACTCAGTCAGAGACATAGATTTTCACTTGCAACTTGCTTTAACATGTTTAACAGTGCATGAATTGTTGTCTAAAACAAAAAGAATGATGCATTTTAGTGGCTGGATCTGGTTTTATCACATTCTGAATTGAACGTTGAAAATGAGCTTTTCAGAGCCAGCAGAGAGGTCAAAATAAGCAGTAATGCAAACTCAGTCAGAGACATAGATTTTCACTTGCAACTTGCTTTAACATGTTTAACAGTGCATGAAATGTTGTCTAAAACAAAAAGAATGATGCATTTTAGTAGCTGGATCTGGTTTTATCACATTCTGTGATGGACGTTGAAAATGAGCTTTTCAGAGCCAGCAGAGGTCAAAATAAGCAGTAATGCAAACTCAGTCATAGACATAGATTTTCACTTGCAACTTTCTTAAACATATTTAACAGTGCATGAAATGTTGTCTAAAACAAAAAAAAAATGCTTTTTAGTGGCTGGAACTGGTTTTATCACATTCTGAATTGAACGTTGAAAATGAGCTTTTCAGAGCCAGCAGAGGTCAAAATAAGCAGTAATGCAAACTCAGTCAGAGACATAGATTTTCACTTGCAACTTGCTTTAACATGTTTAACAGTGCATGAAATGTTATCTAAAACAAAAAGAACGATGCATTTTAGTGGCTGGATCTGGTTTTATCACTTTCTGAATTCAACGTTGAAAATGAGCTGTTCTCAGCCAGCAGAGGTCAAAATAAGCAGTAATGCAAACTCAGTCAGAGTCATAGATTTTCACTTGCAACTTGCTTTAACATGTTTAACAGTGCATGAAATGTTGTCTAAAACAAAAAGAATGATGCATTTTAGTGGCTGGATCTGTTTTTATCACATTCTGAATTGAACGTTGAAAATGAGCTTTTCAGAGCCAGCAGAGGTCAAAATAAGCAGTAATGCAAACTCAGTCAGAGACATAGATTTTCACTTGCAACTTTCTTAAACATATTTAACAGTGCATGAAATGTTGTCTAAAACAAAAAGAAAATGTTTTTTAGTAGCTGGATCTGGTTTTATTACATTCTGAATTGAACGTTGAAAATGAGCTTTTCAGAGCCAGCAGAGGTCAAAATAAGCAGTAATGCAAACTCAGTCATAGACATAGATTTTCACTTGCAACTTGCTTTAACATATTTAACAGTGCATGAAATGTTGTCTAAAACAAAAAGAATGATGCATTTTATGGCTGGATCTGTTTTTATTATTTTCTGAATTGGACGTTGAAAATGAGCTTATCTCAGCCAGCAGAGAGGTCAAATCACAGTAATGCAAACTCAGTCAGAGACATAGATTTTCACTTGCAACTTGCTTTAACATGTTTAACAGTGCATGAATTGTTGTCTAAAACAAAAAAGAATGATGCATTTTATGGCTGGATCTGTTTTTATCACTTTCTGAGTTGGACGTTGAAAATGAGCTTATCTCAGCCAGCAGAGAGGTCAAATCACAGTAATGCAAACTCAGTCAGAGACATAGATTTTCACTTGCAACTTGCTTTAACATGTTTAACAGTGCATGAAATGTTGTCTAAAACAAAAAGAAAATGCTTTTTAGTGGCTGGATCTGGTTTTATCACATTCTGAATTGAACATTGAAAATGAGCTTTTCAGAGCCAGCAGAGGTCTTAAATAAGCAGTAATGCAAACTCAGTCAGAGACATAGATTTTTACTTGCAACTTTCTTAAACATATTTAACAGTGCATGAAATGTTGTCTAAAACAAAAAGAAAATGCTTTTTAGTAGCTGGATCTGGTTTTATCACATTCTGAATTGAACGTTGAAAATGAGCTTTTCAGAGCCAGCAGAGGTCAAAATAAGCAGTAATGCAAACTCAGTCATAGACATAGATTTTCACTTGCAACTTGCTTTAACATGTTTAACAGTGCATGATTTGTTGTCTAAAACAAAAAAGAATGATGCATTTTATGGCTGGATCTGTTTTTATCACTTTCTGAATTGGACGTTGAAAATGAGCTTATCTCAGCCAGCAGAGAGGTCAAATCACAGTAATGCAAACTCAGTCAGAGACATAGATTTTCACTTGCAACTTGCTTTAACATGTTTAACAGTGCATGAAATGTTGTCTAAAACAAAAAGAATAATGCATTTTAGTGGCTGGATCTGTTTTTATCACATTCTGAATTGAACGTTGAAAATGAGCTTTTCAGAGCCAGCAGAGGTCAAAATAAGCAGTAATGCAAACTCAGTCAGAGACATAGATTTTCACTTGCAACTTGCTTAAACATATTTAACAGTGCATGAATTGTTGTCTAAAACAAAAAGAATGATGCATTTTAGTGGCTGGATCTGTTTTTATCACTTTCTGAATTGGACAATGAAAATGAGCTTATCTCAGCCAGCAGAAAGGTCAAATCACAGTAATGCAAACTCAGTCAGAGACATAGATTTTCAATTGCAACTTGCTTTAACATGTTTAACAGTGCATGAATTGGTGTCTAAAACAAAAAAGAATGATGCATTTTATGGCTGGATCTCTTTTTATCACTTTTTGAATTGGACGTTGAAAATGAGCTTATCTCAGCCAGCAGAGAGGTCAAATCACAGTAATGCAAACTCAGTCAGAGACATAGATTTTCACTTGCAACTTGCTTTAACATGTTTAAAAGTGCATGAAATGTTGTCTAAAACAAAAAGATAATGCTTTTTAGTGGCTGGAACTGGTTTTATCACATTCTGAATTGAACGTTGAAAATGAGCTTTTCAGAGCCAGCAGAGGTCAAAATAAGCAGTGATGCAAACTCAGTCATAGACATAGATTTTCACTTGCAACTTGCTTTAACATGTTTAACAGTGCATGAAATGTTATCTAAAACAAAAAGAATAATGCATTTTAGTGGCTGGATCTGGTTTTATCACATTCTGAATTCAACGTTGAAAATGAGCTGTTCTCAGCCAGCAGAGGTCAAAATAAGCAGTAATGCAAACTCAGTCAGAGACATAGATTTTCACTTGCAACTTGCTTTAACATGTTTAACAGTGCATGAATTGTTGTCTAAAACAAAAAGAAAATGCTTTTTAGTGGCTGGAACTGGTTTTATCACATTCTGAATTGAACGTTGAAAATGAGCTTTTCAGAGCCAGCAGAGGTCAAAATAAGCAGTGATGCAAACTCAGTCATAGACATAGATTTTCACTTGCAACTTTCTTAAACATATTTAACAGTGCATGAAATGTTGTCTAAAACAAAAAGAAAATGCTTTTTAGTGGCTGGAACTGGTTTTATCACATTCTGAATTCAACGTTGAAAATGAGCTTTTCAGAGCCAGCAGAGGTCAAAATAAGCAGTAATGCAAACTCAGTCAGAGACATAGATTTTCACTTGCAACTTGCTTTAACATGTTTAAAAGTGCATGAAATGTTGTCTAAAACAAAAAGATAATGCTTTTTAGTGGCTGGAACTGGTTTTATCACATTCTGAATTGAACGTTGAAAATGAGCTTTTCAGAGCCAGCAGAGGTCAACATAAGCAGTAATGCAAACTCAGTCATAGACATAGATTTTCACTTGCAACTTGCTTTAACATGTTTAACAGTGCATGAAATGTTATCTAAAACAAAAAGAATAATGCATTTTAGTGGCTGGATCTGGTTTTATCACTTTCTGAATTCAACGTTGAAAATGAGCTGTTCTCAGCCAGCAGAGGTCAAAATAAGCAGTAATGCAAACTCAGTCAGAGACATAGATTTTCACTTGCAACTTGCTTTAACATGTTTAACAGTGCATGAATTGTTGTCTAAAACAAAAAGAAAATGCTTTTTAGTGGCTGGAACTGGTTTTATCACATTCTGAATTGAACGTTGAAAATGAGCTTTTCAGAGCCAGCAGAGGTCAAAATAAGCAGTGATGCAAACTCAGTCATAGACATAGATTTTCACTTGCAACTTTCTTAAACATATTTAACAGTGCATGAAATGTTGTCTAAAACAAAAAGAAAATGCTTTTTAGTGGCTGGAACTGGTTTTATCACATTCTGAATTCAACGTTGAAAATGAGCTTTTCAGAGCCAGCAGAGGTCAAAATAAGCAGTAATGCAAACTCAGTCAGAGACATAGATTTTCACTTGCAACTTGCTTTAACATGTTTAACAGTGCATGAATTGTTGTCTAAAACAAAAAGAAAATGGTTTTTAGTGGCTGGATCTGGTTTTATCACTTTCTGAATTCAACGTTGAAAATGAGCTGTTCTCAGCCAGCAGAGGTCAAAATAAGCAGTAATGCAAACTCAGTCAGAGACATAGATTTTCACTTGCAACTTGCTTTAACATGTTTAACAGTGCATGAAATGTTGTCTAAAACAAAAAGATAATGCTTTTTAGTGGCTGAAACTGGTTTTATCACATTCTGAATTGAACGTTGAAAATGAGCTTTTCAGAGCCAGCAGAGGTCAAAATAAGCAGTAATGCAAACTCAGTCAGAGACATAGATTTTTACTTGCAACTTTCTTAAACATATTTAACAGTGCATGAAATGTTGTCTAAAACAAAAAGAAAATGCTTTTTAGTAGCTGGATCTGGTTTTATCACATTCTGAATTGAACGTTGAAAATGAGCTTTTCAGAGCCAGCAGAGGTCAAAATAAGCAGTAATGCAAACTCAGTCATAGACATAGATTTTCACTTGCAACTTGCTTTAACATGTTTAACAGTGCATGAAATGTTGTCTAAAACAAAAAGAAAATGCTTTTTAGTGGCTGGATCTGTTTTTATCACTTTCTGAATTGGACGTTGAAAATGAGCTTTTCAGAGCCAGCAGAGGTCAAAATAAGCAGTAATGCAAACTCAGTCATAGACATAGATTTTCACTTGCAACTTGCTTTAACATGTTTAACAGTGCATGAAATGTTGTCTAAAACAAAAAGAATGATGCATTTTAGTGGCTGGATCTGGTTTTATCACTTTCTGAATTCAACGTTGAAAATGAGCTGTTCTCAGCCAGCTGAGGTCAAAATAAGCAGTAATGCAAACTCAGTCAGAGACATAGATTTTCACTTGCAACTTGCTTTAACATGTTTAACAGTGCATGAATTGTTGTCTAAAACAAAAAGAATGATGCATTTTAGTGGCTGGATCTGGTTTTATCACATTCTGAATTGAACGTTGAAAATGAGCTTTTCAGAGCCAGCAGAGAGGTCAAAATAAGCAGTAATGCAAACTCAGTCAGAGACATAGATTTTCACTTGCAACTTGCTTTAACATGTTTAACAGTGCATGAAATGTTGTCTAAAACAAAAAGAATGATGCATTTTAGTAGCTGGATCTGGTTTTATCACATTCTGAATTGAACGTTGAAAATGAGCTTTTCAGAGCCAGCAGAGGTCAAAATAAGCAGTAATGCAAACTCAGTCATAGACATAGATTTTCACTTGCAACTTGCTTTAACATGTTTAACAGTGCATGAAATGTTGTCTAAAACAAAAAGAAAATGCTTTTTAGTGGCTGGATCTGTTTTTATCACTTTCTGAATTGGACGTTGAAAATGAGCTTTTCAGAGCCAGCAGAGGTCAAAATAAGCAGTAATGCAAACTCAGTCATAGACATAGATTTTCACTTGCAACTTGCTTTAACATGTTTAACAGTGCATGAAATGTTGTCTAAAACAAAAAGAATGATGCATTTTAGTGGCTGGATCTGGTTTTATCACTTTCTGAATTCAACGTTGAAAATGAGCTGTTCTCAGCCAGCTGAGGTCAAAATAAGCAGTAATGCAAACTCAGTCAGAGACATAGATTTTCACTTGCAACTTGCTTTAACATGTTTAACAGTGCATGAATTGTTGTCTAAAACAAAAAGAATGATGCATTTTAGTGGCTGGATCTGGTTTTATCACATTCTGAATTGAACGTTGAAAATGAGCTTTTCAGAGCCAGCAGAGAGGTCAAAATAAGCAGTAATGCAAACTCAGTCAGAGACATAGATTTTCACTTGCAACTTGCTTTAACATGTTTAACAGTGCATGAAATGTTGTCTAAAACAAAAAGAATGATGCATTTTAGTAGCTGGATCTGGTTTTATCACATTCTGTGATGGACGTTGAAAATGAGCTTTTCAGAGCCAGCAGAGGTCAAAATAAGCAGTAATGCAAACTCAGTCATAGACATAGATTTTCACTTGCAACTTTCTTAAACATATTTAACAGTGCATGAAATGTTGTCTAAAACAAAAAAAAAATGCTTTTTAGTGGCTGGAACTGGTTTTATCACATTCTGAATTGAACGTTGAAAATGAGCTTTTCAGAGCCAGCAGAGGTCAAAATAAGCAGTAATGCAAACTCAGTCAGAGACATAGATTTTCACTTGCAACTTGCTTTAACATGTTTAACAGTGCATGAAATGTTATCTAAAACAAAAAGAACGATGCATTTTAGTGGCTGGATCTGGTTTTATCACTTTCTAAATTCAACGTTGAAAATGAGCTGTTCTCAGCCAGCAGAGGTCAAAATAAGCAGTAATGCAAACTCAGTCAGAGACATAGATTTTCACTTGCAACTTGCTTTAACATGTTTAACAGTGCATGAATTGTTGTCTAAAACAAAAAGAAAATGCTTTTTAGTGGCTGGAACTGGTTTTATCACATTCTGAATTGAACGTTGAAAATGAGCTTTTTAGAGCCAGCAGAGGTCAAAATAAGCAGTAATGCAAACTCAGTCAGAGACATAGATTTTCACTTGCAACTTGCTTTAACATGTTTAACAGTGCATGAAATGTTGTCTAAAACAAAAAGATAATGCTTTTTAGTGGCTGAAACTGGTTTTATCACATTCTGAATTGAACGTTAAAAATGAGCTTTTCAGAGCCAGCAGAGGTCAAAATAAGCAGTAATGCAAACTCAGTCAGAGACATAGATTTTTACTTGCAACTTTCTTAAACATATTTAACAGTGCATGAAATGTTGTCTAAAACAAAAAGAAAATGCTTTTTAGTAGCTGGATCTGGTTTTATCACATTCTGAATTGAACGTTGAAAATGAGCTTTTCAGAGCCAGCAGAGGTCAAAATAAGCAGTAATGCAAACTCAGTCATAGACATAGATTTTCACTTGCAACTTGCTTTAACATGTTTAACAGTGCATGAAATGTTGTCTAAAACAAAAAGAATGATGCATTTTAGTAGCTGGATCTGGTTTTATCACATTCTGTGATGGACGTTGAAAATGAGCTTTTCAGAGCCAGCAGAGGTCAAAATAAGCAGTAATGCAAACTCAGTCATAGACATAGATTTTCACTTGCAACTTTCTTAAACATATTTAACAGTGCATGAAATGTTGTCTAAAACAAAAAAAAATGCTTTTTAGTGGCTGGAACTGGTTTTATCACATTCTGAATTGAACGTTGAAAATGAGCTTTTCAGAGCCAGCAGAGGTCAAAATAAGCAGTAATGCAAACTCAGTCAGAGACATAGATTTTCACTTGCAACTTGCTTTAACATGTTTAACAGTGCATGAAATGTTATCTAAAACAAAAAGAACGATGCATTTTAGTGGCTGGATCTGGTTTTATCACTTTCTGAATTCAACGTTGAAAATGAGCTGTTCTCAGCCAGCAGAGGTCAAAATAAGCAGTAATGCAAACTCAGTCAGAGACATAGATTTTCACTTGCAACTTGCTTTAACATGTTTAACAGTGCATGAAATGTTGTCTAAAACAAAAAGATAATGCTTTTTAGTGGCTGAAACTGGTTTTATCACATTCTGAATTGAACGTTGAAAATGAGCTTTTCAGAGCCAGCAGAGGTCAAAATAAGCAGTAATGCAAACTCAGTCAGAGACATAGATTTTTACTTGCAACTTTCTTAAACATATTTAACAGTGCATGAAATGTTGTCTAAAACAAAAAGAAAATGCTTTTTAGTAGCTGGATCTGGTTTTATCACATTCTGAATTGAACGTTGAAAATGAGCTTTTCAGAGCCAGCAGAGGTCAAAATAAGCAGTAATGCAAACTCAGTCATAGACATAGATTTTCACTTGCAACTTGCTTTAACATGTTTAACAGTGCATGAAATGTTGTCTAAAACAAAAAGAAAATGCTTTTTAGTGGCTGGATCTGTTTTTATCACTTTCTGAATTGGACGTTGAAAATGAGCTTTTCAGAGCCAGCAGAGGTCAAAATAAGCAGTAATGCAAACTCAGTCATAGACATAGATTTTCACTTGCAACTTGCTTTAACATGTTTAACAGTGCATGAAATGTTGTCTAAAACAAAAAGAATGATGCATTTTAGTGGCTGGATCTGGTTTTATCACTTTCTGAATTCAACGTTGAAAATGAGCTGTTCTCAGCCAGCTGAGGTCAAAATAAGCAGTAATGCAAACTCAGTCAGAGACATAGATTTTCACTTGCAACTTGCTTTAACATGTTTAACAGTGCATGAATTGTTGTCTAAAACAAAAAGAATGATGCATTTTAGTGGCTGGATCTGGTTTTATCACATTCTGAATTGAACGTTGAAAATGAGCTTATCTCAGCCAGCAGAGAGGTCAAATCACAGTAATGCAAACTCAGTCAGAGACATAGATTTTCACTTGCAACTTGCTTTAACATGTTTAACAGTGCATGAATTGTTGTCTAAAACAAAAAGAATGATGCATTTTAGTGGCTGGATCTGGTTTTATCACATTCTGAATTGAACGTTGAAAATGAGCTTATCTCAGCCAGCAGAGAGGTCAAATCACAGTAATGCAAACTCAGTCAGAGACATAGATTTTCACTTGCAACTTGCTTTAACATGTTTAACAGTGCATGAAATGTTGTCTAAAACAAAAAGATAATGCTTTTTAGTGGCTGGAACTGGTTTTATCACATTCTGAATTGAACGTTGAAAATGAGCTTTTCAGAGCCAGCAGAGGTCAAAATAAGCAGTGGTGCAAACTCAGTCATAGACATAGATTTTCACTTGCAACTTTTTTAAACATATTTAACAGTGCATGAAATGTTGTCTAAAACAAAAAGAAAATGCTTTTTAGTGGCTGGAACTGGTTTTATCACATTCTGAATTCAACGTTGAAAATGAGCTTTTCAGAGCCAGCAGAGGTCAAAATAAGCAGTAATGCAAACTCAGTCATAGACATAGATTTTCACTTGCAACTTGCTTTAACATGTTTAACAGTGCATGAAATGTTGTCTAAAACAAAAAGATAATGCTTTTTAGTGGCTGGAACTGGTTTTATCACATTCTGAATTGAACGTTGAAAATGAGCTTTTCAGAGCCAGCAGAGGTCAAAATAAGCAGTAATGCAAACTCAGTCATAGACATAGATTTTCACTTGCAACTTGCTTTAACATAATTAACAGTGCATGAAATGTTGTCTAAAACAAAAAGAAAATGCTTTTTAGTGGCTGGAACTGGTTTTATCACATTCTGAATTGAACGTTGAAAATGAGCTTTTCAGAGCCAGCAGAGGTCAAAATAAGCAGTAATGCAAACTCAGTCAGAGACAAAGATTTTCACTTGCAACTTGCTTTAACATGTTTAACAGTGCATGAAATGTTGTCTAAAACAAAAAGAAAATGCTTTTTAGTGGCTGGATCTGGTTTTATCACATTCTGAATTGAACGTTGAAAATGAGCTTTTCAGAGCCAGCAGAGGTCAAAATAAGCAGTAATGCAAACTCAGTCATAGACATAGATTTTCACTTGCAACTTGCTTTAACATGTTTAACAGTGCATGAAATGTTGTCTAAAACAAAAAGAATGATGCTTTTTAGTGGCTGGATATGGTTTTATCACTTTCTGAATTCAACGTTGAAAATGAGCTGTTCTCAGCCAGCTGAGGTCAAAATAAGCAGTAATGCAAACTCAGTCAGAGACATAGATTTTCACTTGCAACTTGCTTTAACATGTTTAACAGTGCATGAATTGTTGTCTAAAACAAAAAGAATGATGCATTTTAGTGGCTGGATCTGGTTTTATCACATTCTGAATTGAACGTTGAAAATGAGCTTTTCAGAGCCAGCAGAGGTCAAAATAAGCGGTAATGCAAACTCAGTCATAGACATAGATTTTCACTTGCAACTTGCTTTAACATGTTTAACAGTGCATGAAATGTTGTCTAAAACAAAAAGAATGATGCATTTTAGTAGCTGGATCTGGTTTTATCACATTCTGTATTGGACGTTGAAAATGAGCTTTTCAGAGCCAGCAGAGGTCAAAATAAGCAGTAATGCAAACTCAGTCAGAGACAAAGATTTTCACTTGCAACTTGCTTTAACATGTTTAACAGTGCATGAAATGTTGTCTAAAACAAAAAGAAAATGCTTTTTAGTGGCTGGATCTGGTTTTATCACATTCTGAATTGAACGTTGAAAATGAGCTTTTCAGAGCCAGCAGAGGTCAAAATAAGCAGTAATGCAAACTCAGTCATAGACATAGATTTTCACTTGCAACTTGCTTTAACATGTTTAACAGTGCATGAAATGTTGTCTAAAACAAAAAGAATGATGCTTTTTAGTGGCTGGATCTGGTTTTATCACTTTCTGAATTCAACGTTGAAAATGAGCTGTTCTCAGCCAGCTGAGGTCAAAATAAGCAGTAATGCAAACTCAGTCAGAGACATAGATTTTCACTTGCAACTTGCTTTAACATGTTTAACAGTGCATGAATTGTTGTCTAAAACAAAAAGAATGATGCATTTTAGTGGCTGGATCTGGTTTTATCACATTCTGAATTGAACGTTGAAAATGAGCTTTTCAGAGCCAGCAGAGGTCAAAATAAGCAGTAATGCAAACTCAGTCAGAGACATAGATTTTTACTTGCAACTTTCTTAAACATATTTAACAGTGCATGAAATGTTGTCTAAAACAAAAAGAAAATGCTTTTTAGTGGCTGGATCTGGTTTTATCACATTCTGAATTGAACGTTGAAAATGAGCTTTTCAGAGCCAGCAGAGGTCAAAATAAGCAGTAATGCAAACTCAGTCATAGACATAGATTTTCACTTGCAACTTGTTTTAACGTGTTTAACAGTGCATGAAATGTTGTCTAAAACAAAAAGAAATTGCTTTTTAGTGGCTGGATCTGTTTTTATCACTTTCTGAATTGGACGTTGAAAATGAGCTTATCTCAGCCAGCAGAGGTCAAAATAAGCAGTAATGCAAACTCAGTCATAGACATAGATTTTCACTTGCAACTTGCTTTAACATGTTTAACAGTGCATGAAATGTTATCTAAAACAAAAAGAATAATGCATTTTAGTGGCTGGATCTGGTTTTATCACTTTCTGAATTCAACGTTGAAAATGAGCTGTTCTCAGCCAGCAGAGGTCAAAATAAGCAGTAATGCAAACTCAGTCAGAGACATAGATTTTCACTTGCAACTTGCTTTAACATGTTTAACAGTGCATGAATTGTTGTCTAAAACAAAAAGAAAATGCTTTTTAGTGGCTGGAACTGGTTTTATCACATTCTGAATTGAACGTTGAAAATGAGCTTTTCAGAGCCAGCAGAGGTCAAAATAAGCAGTGGTGCAAACTCAGTCATAGACATAGATTTTCACTTGCAACTTTCTTAAACATATTTAACAGTGCATGAAATGTTGTCTAAAACAAAAAGAAAATGCTTTTTAGTGGCTGGAACTGGTTTTATCACATTCTGAATTGAACGTTGAAAATGAGCTTTTCAGAGCCAGCAGAGGTCAAAATAAGCAGTAATGCAAACTCAGTCATAGACATAGATTTTCACTTGCAACTTGCTTTAACATGTTTAACAGTGCATGAAATGTTGTCTAAAACAAAAAGAATGATGCATTTTAGTAGCTGGATCTGGTTTTATCACATTCTGTATTGGACGTTGAAAATGAGCTTTTCAGAGCCAGCAGAGGTCAAAATAAGCAGTAATGCAAACTCAGTCAGAGACAAAGATTTTCACTTGCAACTTGCTTTAACATGTTTAACAGTGCATGAAATGTTGTCTAAAACAAAAAGAATGATGCTTTTTAGTGGCTGGATCTGGTTTTATCACTTTCTGAATTCAACGTTGAAAATGAGCTGTTCTCAGCCAGCTGAGGTCAAAATAAGCAGTAATGCAAACTCAGTCAGAGACATAGATTTTCACTTGCAACTTGCTTTAACATGTTTAACAGTGCATGAATTGTTGTCTAAAACAAAAAGAATGATGCATTTTAGTGGCTGGATCTGGTTTTATCACTTTCTGAATTCAACGTTGAAAATGAGCTGTTCTCAGCCAGCTGAGGTCAAAATAAGCAGTAATGCAAACTCAGTCAGAGACATAGATTTTCACTTGCAACTTGCTTTAACATGTTTAACAGTGCATGAATTGTTGTCTAAAACAAAAAGAATGATGCATTTTAGTGGCTGGATCTGGTTTTATCACATTCTGAATTGAACGTTGAAAATGAGCTTTTCAGAGCCAGCAGAGGTCAAAATAAGCAGTAATGCAAACTCAGTCATAGACATAGATTTTCACTTGCAACTTGCTTTAACATGTTTAACAGTGCATGAAATGTTGTCTAAAACAAAAAGAATGATGCATTTTAGTAGCTGGATCTGGTTTTATCACATTCTGTATTGGACGTTGAAAATGAGCTTTTCAGAGCCAGCAGAGGTCAAAATAAGCAGTAATGCAAACTCAGTCAGAGACATAGATTTTTACTTGCAACTTTCTTAAACATATTTAACAGTGCATGAAATGTTGTCTAAAACAAAAAGAAAATGCTTTTTAGTAGCTGGATCTGGTTTTATCACATTCTGAATTGAACGTTGAAAATGAGCTTTTCAGAGCCAGCAGAGGTCAAAATAAGCAGTAATGCAAACTCAGTCATAGACATAGATTTTCACTTGCAACTTGCTTTAACATGTTTAACAGTGCATGAAATGTTGTCTAAAACAAAAAGAAAATGCTTTTTAGTGGCTGGATCTGTTTTTATCACTTTCTGAATTGGACGTTGAAAATGAGCTTTTCAGAGCCAGCAGAGGTCAAAATAAGCAGTAATGCAAACTCAGTCAGAGACATAGATTTTCACTTGCAACTTGCTTTAACATGTTTAACAGTGCATGAAATGTTATCTAAAACAAAAAGAATAATGCATTTTAGTGACTGGATCTGGTTTTATCACTTTCTGAATTCAACGTTGAAAATGAGCTGTTCTCAGCCAGCAGAGGTCAAAATAAGCAGTAATGCAAACTCAGTCAGAGACATAGATTTTCACTTGCAACTTGCTTTAACATGTTTAACAGTGCATGAATTGTTGTCTAAAACAAAAAGAAAATGCTTTTTAGTGGCTGGAACTGGTTTTATCACATTCTGAATTGAACGTTGAAAATGAGCTTTTCAGAGCCAGCAGAGGTCAAAATAAGCAGTGGTGCAAACTCAGTCATAGACATAGATTTTCACTTGCAACTTTCTTAAACATATTTAACAGTGCATGAAATGTTGTCTAAAACAAAAAGAAAATGCTTTTTAGTGGCTGGAACTGGTTTTATCACATTCTGAATTCAACGTTGAAAATGAGCTTTTCAGAGCCAGCAGAGGTCAAAATAAGCAGTAATGCAAACTCAGTCATAGACATAGATTTTCACTTGCAACTTGCTTTAACATGTTTAACAGTGCATGAAATGTTGTCTAAAACAAAAAGATAATGCTTTTTAGTGGCTGGAACTGGTTTTATCACATTCTGAATTGAACGTTGAAAATGAGCTTTTCAGAGCCAGCAGAGGTCAAAATAAGCAGTAATGCAAAACTCAGTCATAGACATAGATTTTCACTTGCAACTTGCTTTAACATAATTAACAGTGCATGAAATGTTGTCTAAAACAAAAAGAAAATGCTTTTTAGTGGCTGGAACTGGTTTTATCACATTCTGAATTGAACGTTGAAAATGAGCTTTTCAGAGCCAGCAGAGGTCAAAATAAGCAGTAATGCAAACTCAGTCAGAGACAAAGATTTTCACTTGCAACTTGCTTTAACATGTTTAACAGTGCATGAAATGTTGTCTAAAACAAAAAGAATGATGCTTTTTAGTGGCTGGATCTGGTTTTATCACTTTCTGAATTCAACGTTGAAAATGAGCTGTTCTCAGCCAGCTGAGGTCAAAATAAGCAGTAATGCAAACTCAGTCAGAGACATAGATTTTCACTTGCAACTTGCTTTAACATGTTTAACAGTGCATGAATTGTTGTCTAAAACAAAAAGAATGATGCATTTTAGTGGCTGGATCTGGTTTTATCACATTCTGAATTGAACGTTGAAAATGAGCTTATCTCAGCCAGCAGAGAGGTCAAATCACAGTAATGCAAACTCAGTCAGAGACATAGATTTTCACTTGCAACTTGCTTTAACATGTTTAACAGTGCATGAAATGTTGTCTAAAACAAAAAGATAATGCTTTTTAGTGGCTGGAACTGGTTTTATCACATTCTGAATTGAACGTTGAAAATGAGCTTTTCAGAGCCAGCAGAGGTCAAAATAAGCAGTAATGCAAACTCAGTCATAGACATAGATTTTCACTTGCAACTTGCTTTAACATGTTTAACAGTGCATGAAATGTTATCTAAAACAAAAAGAATAATGCATTTTAGTGGCTGGATCTGGTTTTATCACTTTCTGAATTCAACGTTGAAAATGAGCTGTTCTCAGCCAGCAGAGGTCAAAATAAGCAGTAATGCAAACTCAGTCAGAGACATAGATTTTCACTTGCAACTTGCTTTAACATGTTTAACAGTGCATGAATTGTTGTCTAAAACAAAAAGAAAATGCTTTTTAGTGGCTGGAACTGGTTTTATCACATTCTGAATTGAACGTTGAAAATGAGCTTTTCAGAGCCAGCAGAGGTCAAAATAAGCAGTGGTGCAAACTCAGTCATAGACATAGATTTTCACTTGCAACTTTCTTAAACATATTTAACAGTGCATGAAATGTTGTCTAAAACAAAAAGAAAATGCTTTTTAGTGGCTGGAACTGGTTTTATCACATTCTGAATTCAACGTTGAAAATGAGCTTTTCAGAGCCAGCAGAGGTCAAAATAAGCAGTAATGCAAACTCAGTCATAGACATAGATTTTCACTTGCAACTTGCTTTAACATGTTTAACAGTGCATGAAATGTTGTCTAAAACAAAAAGATAATGCTTTTTAGTGGCTGGAACTGGTTTTATCACATTCTGAATTGAACGTTGAAAATGAGCTTTTCAGAGCCAGCAGAGGTCAAAATAAGCAGTAATGCAAAACTCAGTCATAGACATAGATTTTCACTTGCAACTTGCTTTAACATAATTAACAGTGCATGAAATGTTGTCTAAAACAAAAAGAAAATGCTTTTTAGTGGCTGGAACTGGTTTTATCACATTCTGAATTGAACGTTGAAAATGAGCTTTTCAGAGCCAGCAGAGGTCAAAATAAGCAGTATTGCAAACTCAGTCAGAGACAAAGATTTTCACTTGCAACTTGCTTTAACATGTTTAACAGTGCATGAAATGTTGTCTAAAACAAAAAGAAAATGCTTTTTAGTGGCTGGATCTGGTTTTATCACATTCTGAATTGAACGTTGAAAATGAGCTTTTCAGAGCCAGCAGAGGTCAAAATAAGCAGTAATGCAAACTCAGTCATAGACATAGATTTTCACTTGCAACTTGCTTTAACATGTTTAACAGTGCATGAAATGTTGTCTAAAACAAAAAGAATGATGCTTTTTAGTGGCTGGATCTGGTTTTATCACTTTCTGAATTCAACGTTGAAAATGAGCTGTTCTCAGCCAGCTGAGGTCAAAATAAGCAGTAATGCAAACTCAGTCAGAGACATAGATTTTCACTTGCAACTTGCTTTAACATGTTTAACAGTGCATGAATTGTTGTCTAAAACAAAAAGAATGATGCATTTTAGTGGCTGGATCTGGTTTTATCACATTCTGAATTGAACGTTGAAAATGAGCTTTTCAGAGCCAGCAGAGGTCAAAATAAGCAGTAATGCAAACTCAGTCATAGACATAGATTTTCACTTGCAACTTGCTTTAACATGTTTAACAGTGCATGAAATGTTGTCTAAAACAAAAAGAATGATGCATTTTAGTAGCTGGATCTGGTTTTATCACATTCTGTATTGGACGTTGAAAATGAGCTTTTCAGAGCCAGCAGAGGTCAAAATAAGCAGTAATGCAAACTCAGTCAGAGACAAAGATTTTCACTTGCAACTTGCTTTAACATGTTTAACAGTGCATGAAATGTTGTCTAAAACAAAAAGAAAATGCTTTTTAGTGGCTGGATCTGGTTTTATCACATTCTGAATTCAACGTTGAAAATGAGCTTTTCAGAGCCAGCAGAGGTCAAAATAAGCAGTAATGCAAACTCAGTCATAGACATAGATTTTCACTTGCAACTTGCTTTAACATGTTTAACATTACATGAAATGTTGTCTAAAACAAAAAGAATGATGCTTTTTAGTGGCTGGATCTGGTTTTATCACTTTCTGAATTCAACGTTGAAAATGAGCTGTTCTCAGCCAGCTGAGGTCAAAATAAGCAGTAATGCAAACTCAGTCAGAGACATAGATTTTCACTTGCAACTTGCTTTAACATGTTTAACAGTGCATGAATTGTTGTCTAAAACAAAAAGAATGATGCATTTTAGTGGCTGGATCTGGTTTTATCACATTCTGAATTGAACGTTGAAAATGAGCTTTTCAGAGCCAGCAGAGGTCAAAATAAGCAGTAATGCAAACTCAGTCATAGACATAGATTTTCACTTGCAACTTGCTTTAACATGTTTAACAGTGCATGAAATGTTGTCTAAAACAAAAAGAATGATGCATTTTAGTAGCTGGATCTGGTTTTATCACATTCTGTATTGGACGTTGAAAATGAGCTTTTCAGAGCCAGCAGAGGTCAAAATAAGCAGTAATGCAAACTCAGTCAGAGACATAGATTTTTACTTGCAACTTTCTTAAACATATTTAACAGTGCATGAAATGTTGTCTAAAACAAAAAGAAAATGCTTTTTAGTAGCTGGATCTGGTTTTATCACATTCTGAATTGAACGTTGAAAATGAGCTTTTCAGAGCCAGCAGAGGTCAAAATAAGCAGTAATGCAAACTCAGTCATAGACATAGATTTTCACTTGCAACTTGCTTTAACATGTTTAACAGTGCATGAAATGTTGTCTAAAACAAAAAGAAATTGCTTTTTAGTGGCTGGATCTGTTTTTATCACTTTCTGAATTGGACGTTGAAAATGAGCTTTTCAGAGCCAGCAGAGGTCAAAATAAGCAGTAATGCAAACTCAGTCATAGACATAGATTTTCACTTGCAACTTGCTTTAACATGTTTAACAGTGCATGAAATGTTATCTAAAACAAAAAGAATAATGCATTTTAGTGGCTGGATCTGGTTTTATCACTTTCTGAATTCAACGTTGAAAATGAGCTGTTCTCAGCCAGCAGAGGTCAAAATAAGCAGTAATGCAAACTCAATCAGAGACATAGATTTTCACTTGCAACTTGCTTTAACATGTTTAACAGTGCATGAATTGTTGTCTAAAACAAAAAGAAAATGCTTTTTAGTGGCTGGAACTGGTTTTATCACATTCTGAATTGAACGTTGAAAATGAGCTTTTCAGAGCCAGCAGAGGTCAAAATAAGCAGTGGTGCAAACTCAGTCATAGACATAGATTTTCACTTGCAACTTTCTTAAACATATTTAACAGTGCATGAAATGTTGTCTAAAACAAAAAGAAAATGCTTTTTAGTGGCTGGAACTGGTTTTATCACATTCTGAATTGAACGTTGAAAATGAGCTTTTCAGAGCCAGCAGAGGTCAAAATAAGCAGTAATGCAAACTCAGTCATAGACATAGATTTTCACTTGCAACTTGCTTTAACATGTTTAACAGTGCATGAAATGTTGTCTAAAACAAAAAGAATGATGCTTTTTAGTGGCTGGATCTGGTTTTATCACTTTCTGAATTCAACGTTGAAAATGAGCTGTTCTCAGCCAGCTGAGGTCAAAATAAGCAGTAATGCAAACTCAGTCAGAGACATAGATTTTCACTTGCAACTTGCTTTAACATGTTTAACAGTGCATGAATTGTTGTCTAAAACAAAAAGAATGATGCATTTTAGTGGCTGGATCTGGTTTTATCACATTCTGAATTGAACGTTGAAAATGAGCTTTTCAGAGCCAGCAGAGGTCAAAATAAGCAGTAATGCAAACTCAGTCATAGACATAGATTTTCACTTGCAACTTGCTTTAACATGTTTAACAGTGCATGAAATGTTGTCTAAAACAAAAAGAATGATGCATTTTAGTAGCTGGATCTGGTTTTATCACATTCTGTATTGGACGTTGAAAATGAGCTTTTCAGAGCCAGCAGAGGTCAAAATAAGCAGTAATGCAAACTCAGTCAGAGACAAAGATTTTCACTTGCAACTTGCTTTAACATGTTTAACAGTGCATGAAATGTTGTCTAAAACAAAAAGAAAATGCTTTTTAGTGGCTGGATCTGGTTTTATCACATTCTGAATTGAACGTTGAAAATGAGCTTTTCAGAGCCAGCAGAGGTCAAAATAAGCAGTAATGCAAACTCAGTCATAGACATAGATTTTCACTTGCAACTTGCTTTAACATGTTTAACAGTGCATGAAATGTTGTCTAAAACAAAAAGAATGATGCTTTTTAGTGGCTGGATCTGGTTTTATCACTTTCTGAATTCAACGTTGAAAATGAGCTGTTCTCAGCCAGCTGAGGTCAAAATAAGCAGTAATGCAAACTCAGTCAGAGACATAGATTTTCACTTGCAACTTGCTTTAACATGTTTAACAGTGCATGAATTGTTGTCTAAAACAAAAAGAATGATGCATTTTAGTGGCTGGATCTGGTTTTATCACATTCTGAATTGAACGTTGAAAATGAGCTTTTCAGAGCCAGCAGAGGTCAAAATAAGCAGTAATGCAAACTCAGTCATAGACATAGATTTTCACTTGCAACTTGCTTTAACATGTTTAACAGTGCATGAAATGTTGTCTAAAACAAAAAGAATGATGCATTTTAGTAGCTGGATCTGGTTTTATCACATTCTGTATTGGACGTTGAAAATGAGCTTTTCAGAGCCAGCAGAGGTCAAAATAAGCAGTAATGCAAACTCAGTCAGAGACATAGATTTTTACTTGCAACTTTCTTAAACATATTTAACAGTGCATGAAATGTTGTCTAAAACAAAAAGAAAATGCTTTTTAGTAGCTGGATCTGGTTTTATCACATTCTGAATTGAACGTTGAAAATGAGCTTTTCAGAGCCAGCAGAGGTCAAAATAAGCAGTAATGCAAACTCAGTCATAGACATAGATTTTCACTTGCAACTTGCTTTAACATGTTTAACAGTGCATGAAATGTTGTCTAAAACAAAAAGAAAATGCTTTTTAGTGGCTGGATCTGTTTTTATCACTTTCTGAATTGGACGTTGAAAATGAGCTTTTCAGAGCCAGCAGAGGTCAAAATAAGCAGTAATGCAAACTCAGTCAGAGACATAGATTTTCACTTGCAACTTGCTTTAACATGTTTAACAGTGCATGAAATGTTATCTAAAACAAAAAGAATAATGCATTTTAGTGGCTGGATCTGGTTTTATCACTTTCTGAATTCAACGTTGAAAATGAGCTGTTCTCAGCCAGCAGAGGTCAAAATAAGCAGTAATGCAAACTCAGTCAGAGACATAGATTTTCACTTGCAACTTGCTTTAACATGTTTAACAGTGCATGAATTGTTGTCTAAAACAAAAAGAAAATGCTTTTAAGTGGCTGGAACTGGTTTTATCACATTCTGAATTGAACGTTGAAAATGAGCTTTTCAGAGCCAGCAGAGGTCAAAATAAGCAGTGGTGCAAACTCAGTCATAGACATAGATTTTCACTTGCAACTTTCTTAAACATATTTAACAGTGCATGAAATGTTGTCTAAAACAAAAAGAAAATGCTTTTTAGTGGCTGGAACTGGTTTTATCACATTCTGAATTCAACGTTGAAAATGAGCTTTTCAGAGCCAGCAGAGGTCAAAATAAGCAGTAATGCAAACTCAGTCATAGACATAGATTTTCACTTGCAACTTGCTTTAACATGTTTAACAGTTCATGAAATGTTGTCTAAAACAAAAAGATAATGCTTTTTAGTGGCTGGAACTGGTTTTATCACATTCTGAATTGAACGTTGAAAATGAGCTTTTCAGAGCCAGCAGAGGTCAAAATAAGCAGTAATGCAAAACTCAGTCATAGACATAGATTTTCACTTGCAACTTGCTTTAACATAATTAACAGTGCATGAAATGTTGTCTAAAACAAAAAGAAAATGCTTTTTAGTGGCTGGAACTGGTTTTATCACATTCTGAATTGAACGTTGAAAATGAGCTTTTCAGAGCCAGCAGAGGTCAAAATAAGCAGTAATGCAAACTCAGTCAGAGACAAAGATTTTCACTTGCAACTTGCTTTAACATAATTAACAGTGCATGAAATGTTGTCTAAAACAAAAAGAAATTGCTTTTTAGTGGCTGGAACTGGTTTTATCACATTCTGAATTGAACGTTGAAAATGAGCTTTTCAGAGCCAGCAGAGGTCAAAATAAGCAGTAATGCAAACTCAGTCAGAGACAAAGATTTTCACTTGCAACTTGCTTTAACATGTTTAACAGTGCATGAAATGTTGTCTAAAACAAAAAGAAAATGCTTTTTAGTGGCTGGATCTGGTTTTATCACATTCTGAATTGAACGTTGAAAATGAGCTTTTCAGAGCCAGCAGAGGTCAAAATAAGCAGTAATGCAAACTCAGTCATAGACATAGATTTTCACTTGCAACTTGCTTTAACATGTTTAACAGTGCATGAAATGTTGTCTAAAACAAAAAGAATGATGCTTTTTAGTGGCTGGATCTGGTTTTATCACTTTCTGAATTCAACGTTGAAAATGAGCTGTTCTCAGCCAGCTGAGGTCAAAATAAGCAGTAATGCAAACTCAGTCAGAGACATAGATTTTCACTTGCAACTTGCTTTAACATGTTTAACAGTGCATGAATTGTTGTCTAAAACAAAAAGAATGATGCATTTTAGTGGCTGGATCTGGTTTTATCACATTCTGAATTGAACGTTGAAAATGAGCTTTTCAGAGCCAGCAGAGGTCAAAATAAGCAGTAATGCAAACTCAGTCAGAGACATAGATTTTTACTTGCAACTTTCTTAAACATATTTAACAGTGCATGAAATGTTGTCTAAAACAAAAAGAAAATGCTTTTTAGTAGCTGGATCTGGTTTTATCACATTCTGAATTGAACGTTGAAAATGAGCTTTTCAGAGCCAGCAGAGGTCAAAATAAGCAGTAATGCAAACTCAGTCATAGACATAGATTTTCACTTGCAACTTGCTTTAACATGTTTAACAGTGCATGAAATGTTGTCTAAAACAAAAAGAATGATGCATTTTAGTGGCTGGATCTGGTTTTATCACTTTCTGAATTCAACGTTGAAAATGAGCTGTTCTCAGCCAGCTGAGGTCAAAATAAGCAGTAATGCAAACTCAGTCAGAGACATAGATTTTCACTTGCAACTTGCTTTAACATGTTTAACAGTGCATGAATTGTTGTCTAAAACAAAAAGAATGATGCATTTTAGTGGCTGGATCTGGTTTTATCACATTCTGAATTGAACGTTGAAAATGAGCTTATCTCAGCCAGCAGAGAGGTCAAATCACAGTAATGCAAACTCAGTCAGAGACATAGATTTTCACTTGCAACTTGCTTTAACATGTTTAACAGTGCATGAAATGTTGTCTAAAACAAAAAGATAATGCTTTTTAGTGGCTGGAACTGGTTTTATCACATTCTGAATTGAACGTTGAAAATGAGCTTTTCAGAGCCAGCAGAGGTCAAAATAAGCAGTAATGCAAACTCAGTCATAGACATAGATTTTCACTTGCAACTTGCTTTAACATGTTTAACAGTGCATGAAATGTTATCTAAAACAAAAAGAATAATGCATTTTAGTGGCTGGATCTGGTCAAAATAAGCAGTAATGCAAACTCAGTCAGAGACATAGATTTTTACTTGCAACTTTCTTAAACATATTTAACAGTGCATGAAATGTTGTCTAAAACAAAAAGAAAATGCTTTTTAGTAGCTAGATCTGGTTTTATCACATTCTGAATTGAACGTTGAAAATGAGCTTTTCAGAGCCAGCAGAGGTCAAAATAAGCAGTAATGCAAACTCAGTCATAGACATAGATTTTCACTTGCAACTTGCTTTAACATGTTTAACAGTGCATGAAATGTTGTCTAAAACAAAAAGAAAATGCTTTTTAGTGGCTGGATCTGTTTTTATCACTTTCTGAATTGGACGTTGAAAATGAGCTTTTCAGAGCCAGCAGAGGTCAAAATAAGCAGTAATGCAAACTCAGTCAGAGACATAGATTTTCACTTGCAACTTGCTTTAACATGTTTAACAGTGCATGAAATGTTATCTAAAACAAAAAGAATAATGCATTTTAGTGGCTGGATCTGGTTTTATCACTTTCTGAATTCAACGTTGAAAATGAGCTGTTCTCAGCCAGCAGAGGTCAAAATAAGCAGTAATGCAAACTCAGTCAGAGACATAGATTTTCACTTGCAACTTGCTTTAACATGTTTAACAGTGCATGAATTGTTGTCTAAAACAAAAAGAAAATGCTTTTTAGTGGCTGGAACTGGTTTTATCACATTCTGAATTGAACGTTGAAAATGAGCTTTTCAGAGCCAGCAGAGGTCAAAATAAGCAGTGGTGCAAACTCAGTCATAGACATAGATTTTCACTTGCAACTTTCTTAAACATATTTAACAGTGCATGAAATGTTGTCTAAAACAAAAAGAAAATGCTTTTTAGTGGCTGGAACTGGTTTTATCACATTCTGAATTCAACGTTGAAAATGAGCTTTTCAGAGCCAGCAGAGGTCAAAATAAGCAGTAATGCAAACTCAGTCATAGACATAGATTTTCACTTGCAACTTGCTTTAACATGTTTAACAGTGCATGAAATGTTGTCTAAAACAAAAAGATAATGCTTTTTAGTGGCTGGAACTGGTTTTATCACATTCTGAATTGAACGTTGAAAATGAGCTTTTCAGAGCCAGCAGAGGTCAAAATAAGCAGTAATGCAAAACTCAGTCATAGACATAGATTTTCACTTGCAACTTGCTTTAACATAATTAACAGTGCATGAAATGTTGTCTAAAACAAAAAGAAAATGCTTTTTAGTGGCTGGAACTGGTTTTATCACATTCTGAATTGAACGTTGAAAATGAGCTTTTCAGAGCCAGCAGAGGTCAAAATAAGCAGTAATGCAAACTCAGTCAGAGACAAAGATTTTCACTTGCAACTTGCTTTAACATGTTTAACAGTGCATGAAATGTTGTCTAAAACAAAAAGAAAATGCTTTTTAGTGGCTGGATCTGGTTTTATCACATTCTGAATTGAACGTTGAAAATGAGCTTTTCAGAGCCAGCAGAGGTCAAAATAAGCAGTAATGCAAACTCAGTCATAGACATAGATTTTCACTTGCAACTTGCTTTAACATGTTTAACAGTGCATGAAATGTTGTCTAAAACAAAAAGAATGATGCTTTTTAGTGGCTGGATCTGGTTTTATCACTTTCTGAATTCAACGTTGAAAATGAGCTGTTCTCAGCCAGCTAAGGTCAAAATAAGCAGTAATGCAAACTCAGTCAGAGACATAGATTTTCACTTGCAACTTGCTTTAACATGTTTAACAGTGCATGAATTGTTGTCTAAAACAAAAAGAATGATGCATTTTAGTGGCTGGATCTGGTTTTATCACATTCTGAATTGAACGTTGAAAATGAGCTTTTCAGAGCCAGCAGAGGTCAAAATAAGCAGTAATGCAAACTCAGTCATAGACATAGATTTTCACTTGCAACTTGCTTTAACATGTTTAACAGTGCATGAAATGTTGTCTAAAACAAAAGGAATGATGCATTTTAGTAGCTGGATCTGGTTTTATCACATTCTGTATTGGACGTTGAAAATGAGCTTTTCAGAGCCAGCAGAGGTCAAAATAAGCAGTAATGCAAACTCAGTCAGAGACATAGATTTTTACTTGCAACTTTCTTAAACATATTTAACAGTGCATGAAATGTTGTCTAAAACAAAAAGAAAATGCTTTTTAGTAGCTGGATCTGGTTTTATCACATTCTGAATTGAACGTTGAAAATGAGCTTTTCAGAGCCAGCAGAGGTCAAAATAAGCAGTAATGCAAACTCAGTCATAGACATAGATTTTCACTTGCAACTTGCTTTAACATGTTTAACAGTGCATGAAATGTTGTCTAAAACAAAAAGAATGATGCATTTTAGTGGCTGGATCTGGTTTTATCACTTTCTGAATTCAACGTTGAAAATGAGCTGTTCTCAGCCAGCTGAGGTCAAAATAAGCAGTAATGCAAACTCAGTCAGAGACATAGATTTTCACTTGCAACTTGCTTTAACATGTTTAACAGTGCACGAATTGTTGTCTAAAACAAAAAGAATGATGCATTTTAGTGGCTGGATCTGGTTTTATCACATTCTGAATTGAACGTTGAAAATGAGCTTATCTCAGCCAGCAGAGAGGTCAAATCACAGTAATGCAAACTCAGTCAGAGACATAGATTTTCACTTGCAACTTGCTTTAACATGTTTAACAGTGCATGAAATGTTGTCTAAAACAAAAAGATAATGCTTTTTAGTGGCTGGAACTGGTTTTATCACATTCTGAATTGAACGTTGAAAATGAGCTTTTCAGAGCCAGCAGAGGTCAAAATAAGCAGTAATGCAAACTCAGTCATAGACATAGGTTTTCACTTGCAACTTGCTTTAACATGTTTAACAGTGCATGAAATGTTATCTAAAACAAAAAGAATAATGCATTTTAGTGGCTGGATCTGGTTTTATCACTTTCTGAATTCAACGTTGAAAATGAGCTGTTCTCAGCCAGCAGAGGTCAAAATAAGCAGTAATGCAAACTCAGTCAGAGACATAGATTTTCACTTGCAACTTGCTTTAACATGTTTAACAGTGCATGAATTGTTGTCTAAAACAAAAAGAAAATGCTTTTTAGTGGCTGGAACTGGTTTTATCACATTCTGAATTGAACGTTGAAAATGAGCTTTTCAGAGCCAGCAGAGGTCAAAATAAGCAGTGGTGCAAACTCAGTCATAGACATAGATTTTCACTTGCAACTTTCTTAAACATATTTAACAGTGCATGAAATGTTGTCTAAAACAAAAAGAAAATGCTTTTTAGTGGCTGGAACTGGTTTTATCACATTCTGAATTCAACGTTGAAAATGAGCTTTTCAGAGCCAGCAGAGGTCAAAATAAGCAGTAATGCAAACTCAGTCATAGACATAGATTTTCACTTGCAACTTGCTTTAACATGTTTAACAGTGCATGAAATGTTGTCTAAAACAAAAAGATAATGCTTTTTAGTGGCTGGAACTGGTTTTATCACATTCTGAATTGAACGTTGAAAATGAGCTTTTCAGAGCCAGCAGAGGTCAAAATAAGCAGTAATGCAAACTCAGTCAGAGACAAAGATTTTCACTTGCAACTTGCTTTAACATGTTTAACAGTGCATGAAATGTTGTCTAAAACAAAAAGAAAATGCTTTTTAGTGGCTGGATCTGGTTTTATCACATTCTGAATTGAACGTTGAAAATGAGCTTTTCAGAGCCAGCAGAGGTCAAAATAAGCAGTAATGCAAACTCAGTCATAGACATAGATTTTCACTTGCAACTTGCTTTAACATGTTTAACAGTGCATGAAATGTTGTCTAAAACAAAAAGAATGATGCTTTTTAGTGGCTGGATCTGGTTTTATCACTTTCTGAATTCAACGTTGAAAATGAGCTGTTCTCAGCCAGCTGAGGTCAAAATAAGCAGTAATGCAAACTCAGTCAGAGACATAGATTTTCACTTGCAACTTGCTTTAACATGTTTAACAGTGCATGAATTGTTGTCTAAAACAAAAAGAATGATGCATTTTAGTGGCTGGATCTGGTTTTATCACATTCTGAATTGAACGTTGAAAATGAGCTTTTCAGAGCCAGCAGAGGTCAAAATAAGCAGTAATGCAAACTCAGTCATAGACATAGATTTTCACTTGCAACTTGCTTTAACATGTTTAACAGTGCATGAAATGTTGTCTAAAACAAAAAGAATGATGCATTTTAGTAGCTGGATCTGGTTTTATCACATTCTGTATTGGACGTTGAAAATGAGCTTTTCAGAGCCAGCAGAGGTCAAAATAAGCAGTAATGCAAACTCAGTCAGAGACAAAGATTTTCACTTGCAACTTGCTTTAACATGTTTAACAGTGCATGAAATGTTGTCTAAAACAAAAAGAAAATGCTTTTTAGTGGCTGGATCTGGTTTTATCACATTCTGAATTGAACGTTGAAAATGAGCTTTTCAGAGCCAGCAGAGGTCAAAATAAGCAGTAATGCAAACTCAGTCATAGACATAGATTTTCACTTGCAACTTGCTTTAACATGTTTAACAGTGCATGAAATGTTGTCTAAAACAAAAAGAATGATGCTTTTTAGTGGCTGGATCTGGTTTTATCACTTTCTGAATTCAACGTTGAAAATGAGCTGTTCTCAGCCAGCTGAGGTCAAAATAAGCAGTAATGCAAACTCAGTCAGAGACAAAGATTTTCACTTGCAACTTGCTTTAACATGTTTAACAGTGCATGAAATGTTGTCTAAAACAAAAAGAAAATGCTTTTTAGTGGCTGGATCTGTTTTTATTACATTCTGAATTGAACGTTGAAAATGAGCTTTTCAGAGCCAGCAGAGGTCAAAATAAGCAGTAATGCAAACTCAGTCAGAGACATAGATTTTCACTTGCAACTTTCTTAAACATATTTAACAGTGCATGAATTGTTGTCTAAAACAAAAAAGAATGATGCATTTTATGGCTGGATCTGTTTTTATCACTTTCTGAATTGGACGTTGAAAATGAGCTTATCTCAGCCAGCAGAGAGGTCAAATCACAGTAATGCAAACTCAGTCAGAGACATAGATTTTCACTTGCAACTTGCTTTAACATGTTTAACAGTGCATGAAATGTTGTCTAAAACAAAAAGATAATGCTTTTTAGTGGCTGGAACTGGTTTTATCACATTCTGAATTGAACGTTGAAAATGAGCTTTTCAGAGCCAGCAGAGGTCAAAATAAGCAGTAATGCAAACTCAGTCATAGACATAGATTTTCACTTGCAACTTGCTTTAACATGTTTAACAGTGCATGAAATGTTATCTAAAACAAAAAGAATAATGCATTTTAGTGGCTGGAACTGGTTTTATCACATTCTGAATTGAACGTTGAAAATGAGCTTTTCAGAGCCAGCAGAGGTCAAAATAAGCAGTGATGCAAACTCAGTCATAGACATAGATTTTCACTTGCAACTTTCTTAAACATATTTAACAGTGCATGAAATGTTGTCTAAAACAAAAAGAAAATGCTTTTCAGTGGCTGGAACTGGTTTTATCACATTCTGAATTGAACGTTGAAAATGAGCTTTTCAGAGCCAGCAGAGGTCAAAATAAGCAGTAATGCAAACTCAGTCAGAGACATAGATTTTCACTTGCAACTTGCTTTAACATGTTTAACAGTGCATGAATTGTTGTCTAAAACAAAAAGAAAATGCTTTTTAGTGGCTGGAACTGGTTTTATCACATTCTGAATTGAACGTTGAAAATGAGCTTTTCAGAGCCAGCAGAGGTCAAAATAAGCAGTAATGCAAACTCAGTCATAGACATAGATTTTCACTTGCAACTTGCTTTAACATGTTTAACAGTGCATGAATTGTTGTCTAAAACAAAAAGAATGATGCATTTTAGTAGCTGGATCTGGTTTTATCACATTCTGTGATGGACGTTGAAAATGAGCTTTTCAGAGCCAGCAGAGGTCAAAATAAGCAGTAATGCAAACTCAGTCATAGACATAGATTTTCACTTGCAACTTTCTTAAACATATTTAACAGTGCATGAAATGTTGTCTAAAACAAAAAAAAATGCTTTTTAGTGGCTGGAACTGGTTTTATCACATTCTGAATTGAACGTTGAAAATGAGCTTTTCAGAGCCAGCAGAGGTCAAAATAAGCAGTAATGCAAACTCAGTCAGAGACATAGATTTTCACTTGCAACTTGCTTTAACATGTTTAACAGTGCATGAATTGTTGTCTAAAACAAAAAGAAAATGCTTTTTAGTGGCTGGAACTGGTTTTATCACATTCTGAATTGAACGTTGAAAATGAGCTTTTCAGAGCCAGCAGAGGTCAAAATAAGCAGTAATGCAAACTCAGTCATAGACATAGATTTTCACTTGCAACTTGCTTTAACATGTTTAACAGTGCATGAATTGTTGTCTAAAACAAAAAGAATGATGCATTTTAGTAGCTGGATCTGGTTTTATCACATTCTGTGATGGACGTTGAAAATGAGCTTTTCAGAGCCAGCAGAGGTCAAAATAAGCAGTAATGCAAACTCAGTCATAGACATAGATTTTCACTTGCAACTTTCTTAAACATATTTAACAGTGCATGAAATGTTGTCTAAAACAAAAAAAAAATGCTTTTTAGTGGCTGGAACTGGTTTTATCACATTCTGAATTGAACGTTGAAAATGAGCTTTTCAGAGCCAGCAGAGGTCAAAATAAGCAGTAATGCAAACTCAGTCAGAGACATAGATTTTCACTTGCAACTTGCTTTAACATGTTTAACAGTGCATGAATTGTTGTCTAAAACAAAAAAGAAAATGCTTTTTAGTGGCTGGAACTGGTTTTATCACATTCTGAATTGAACGTTGAAAATGAGCTTTTTAGAGCCAGCAGAGGTCAAAATAAGCAGTAATGCAAACTCAGTCAGAGACATAGATTTTCACTTGCAACTTGCTTTAACATGTTTAACAGTGCATGAAATGTTGTCTAAAACAAAAAGATAATGCTTTTTAGTGGCTGAAACTGGTTTTATCACATTCTGAATTGAACGTTGAAAATGAGCTTTTCAGAGCCAGCAGAGGTCAAAATAAGCAGTAATGCAAACTCAGTCATAGACATAGATTATCACTTGCAACTTGCTTTAACATGTTTAACAGTGCATGAAATGTTGTCTAAAACAAAAAGAATAATGCATTTTAGTGGCTGGATCTGTTTTTATCACATTCTGAATTGAACGTTGAAAATGAGCTTTTCAGAGCCAGCAGAGGTCAAAATAAGCAGTAATGCAAACTCAGTCAGAGACATAGATTTTCACTTGCAACTTTCTTAAACATATTTAACAGTGCATGAATTGTTGTCTAAAACAAAAAGAATGATGCATTTTAGTGGCTGGATCTGTTTTTATCACTTTCTGAATTGGACGTTGAAAATGAGCTTTTCTCAGCCAGCAGAGAGGTCAAATCACAGTAATGCAAACTCAGTCAGAGACATAGATTTTCACTTGCAACTTGCTTTAACATGTTTAACAGTGCATGAATTGTTGTCTAAAACAAAAAAGAATGATGCATTTTATGGCTGGATCTATTTTTATCACTTTCTGAATTGGACGTTGAAAATGAGCTTATCTCAGCCAGCAGAGAGGTCAAATCACAGTAATGCAAACTCAGTCAGAGACTTAGATTTTCACTTGCAACTTGCTTTAACATGTTTAACAGTGCATGAAATGTTGTCTAAAACAAAAAGATAATGCTTTTTAGTGGCTGGAACTGGTTTTATCACATTCTGAATTGAACGTTGAAAATGAGCTTTTCAGAGCCAGCAGAGGTCAAAATAAGCAGTAATGCAAACTCAGTCATAGACATAGATTTTCACTTGCAACTTGCTTAACATGTTTAACAGTGCATGAAATGTTATCTAAAACAAAAAGAATAATGCATTTTAGTGGCTGGATCTGGTTTTATCACTTTCTGAATTCAACGTTGAAAATGAGCTGTTCTCAGCCAGCAGAGGTCAAAATAAGCAGTAATGCAAACTCAGTCAGAGACATAGATTTTCACTTGCAACTTGCTTTAACATGTTTAACAGTGCATGAATTGTTGTCTAAAACAAAAAGAAAATGCTTTTTAGTGGCTGGAACTGGTTTTATCACATTCTGAATTGAACGTTGAAAATGAGCTTTTCAGAGCCAGCAGAGGTCAAAATAAGCAGTGATGCAAACTCAGTCATAGACATAGATTTTCACTTGCAACTTTCTTAAACATATTTAACAGTGCATGAAATGTTGTCTAAAACAAAAAGAAAATGCTTTTTAGTGGCTGGAACTGGTTTTATCACATTCTGAATTCAACGTTGAAAATGAGCTTTTCAGAGCCAGCAGAGGTCAAAATAAGCAGTAATGCAAACTCAGTCATAAACATAGATTTTCACTTGCAACTTGCTTTAACATGTTTAACAGTGCATGAAATGTTGTCTAAAACAAAAAGATAATGCTTTTTATTGGCTGGAACTGGTTTTATCACATTCTGAATTGAACGTTGAAAATGAGCTTTTCAGAGCCAGCAGAGGTCAAAATAAGCAGTAATGCAAAACTCAGTCATAGACATAGATTTTCACTTGCAACTTTCTTTAACATAATTAACAGTGCATGAAATGTTGTCTAAAACAAAAAGAAAATGCTTTTTAGTGGCTGGATCTGGTTTTATCACATTCTGAATTGAACGTTGAAAATGAGCTTTTCAGAGCCAGCAGAGGTCAAAATAAGCAGTAATGCAAACTCAGTCATAGACATAGATTTTCACTTGCAACTTGCTTTAACATGTGTAACAGTGCATGAAATGTTGTCTAAAACAAAAAGAATGATGCATTTTAGTGGCTGGATCTGGTTTTATCACTTTCTGAATTCAACGTTGAAAATGAGCTGTTCTCAGCCAGCAGAGGTCAAAATAAGCAGTAATGCAAACTCAGTCATAGACATAGATTTTCACTTGCAACTTGCTTTAACATGTTTAACAGTGCATGAAATGTTGTCTAAAACAAAAAGAATGATGCATTTTAGTGGCTGGATCTGGTTTTATCACATTCTGAATTGAACGTTGAAAATGAGCTTTTCAGAGCCAGCAGAGGTCAAAATAAGCAGTAATGCAAACTCAGTCATAGACATAGATTTTCACTTGCAACTTGCTTTAACATGTTTAACAGTGCATGAAATGTTGTCTAAAACAAAAAGAATGATGCATTTTAGTGGCTGGATCTAGTTTTATCACTTTCTGAATTCAACGTTGAAAATGAGCTGTTCTCAGCCAGCTGAGGTCAAAATAAGCAGTAATGCAAACTCAGTCAGAGACATAGATTTTCACTTGCAACTTGCTTTAACATGTTTAACAGTGCATGAATTGTTGTCTAAAACAAAAAGAATGATGCATTTTAGTGGCTGGATCTGGTTTTATCACATTCTGAATTGAACGTTGAAAATGAGCTTTTCAGAGCCAGCAGAGGTCAAAATAAGCAGTAATGCAAACTCAGTCAGAGACATAGATTTTCACTTGCAACTTGCTTTAACATGTTTAACAGTGCATGAATTGTTGTCTAAAACAAAAAGAATGATGCATTTTAGTGGCTGGATCTGGTTTTATCACATTCTGAATTGAACGTTGAAAATGAGCTTTTTAGAGCCAGCAGAGGTCAAAATAAGCAGTAATGCAAACTCAGTCAGAGACATAGATTTTCACTTGCAACTTGCTTTAACATGTTTAACAGTGCATGAAATGTTGTCTAAAACAAAAAGATAATGCTTTTTAGTGGCTGAAACTGGTTTTATCACATTCTGAATTGAACGTTGAAAATGAGCTTTTCAGAGCCAGCAGAGGTCAAAATAAGCAGTAATGCAAACTCAGTCATAGACATAGATTATCACTTGCAACTTGCTTTAACATGTTTAACAGTGCATGAAATGTTGTCTAAAACAAAAAGAATAATGCATTTTAGTGGCTGGATCTGTTTTTATCACATTCTGAATTGAACGTTGAAAATGAGCTTTTCAGAGCCAGCAGAGGTCAAAATAAGCAGTAATGCAAACTCAGTCAGAGACATAGATTTTCACTTGCAACTTTCTTAAACATATTTAACAGTGCATGAATTGTTGTCTAAAACAAAAAGAATGATGCATTTTAGTGGCTGGATCTGTTTTTATCACTTTCTGAATTGGACGTTGAAAATGAGCTTTTCTCAGCCAGCAGAGAGGTCAAATCACAGTAATGCAAACTCAGTCAGAGACATAGATTTTCACTTGCAACTTGCTTTAACATGTTTAACAGTGCATGAATTGTTGTCTAAAACAAAAAAGAATGATGCATTTTATGGCTGGATCTATTTTTATCACTTTCTGAATTGGACGTTGAAAATGAGCTTATCTCAGCCAGCAGAGAGGTCAAATCACAGTAATGCAAACTCAGTCAGAGACTTAGATTTTCACTTGCAACTTGCTTTAACATGTTTAACAGTGCATGAAATGTTGTCTAAAACAAAAAGATAATGCTTTTTAGTGGCTGGAACTGGTTTTATCACATTCTGAATTGAACGTTGAAAATGAGCTTTTCAGAGCCAGCAGAGGTCAAAATAAGCAGTAATGCAAACTCAGTCATAGACATAGATTTTCACTTGCAACTTGCTTAACATGTTTAACAGTGCATGAAATGTTATCTAAAACAAAAAGAATAATGCATTTTAGTGGCTGGATCTGGTTTTATCACTTTCTGAATTCAACGTTGAAAATGAGCTGTTCTCAGCCAGCAGAGGTCAAAATAAGCAGTAATGCAAACTCAGTCAGAGACATAGATTTTCACTTGCAACTTGCTTTAACATGTTTAACAGTGCATGAATTGTTGTCTAAAACAAAAAGAAAATGCTTTTTAGTGGCTGGAACTGGTTTTATCACATTCTGAATTGAACGTTGAAAATGAGCTTTTCAGAGCCAGCAGAGGTCAAAATAAGCAGTGATGCAAACTCAGTCATAGACATAGATTTTCACTTGCAACTTTCTTAAACATATTTAACAGTGCATGAAATGTTGTCTAAAACAAAAAGAAAATGCTTTTTAGTGGCTGGAACTGGTTTTATCACATTCTGAATTCAACGTTGAAAATGAGCTTTTCAGAGCCAGCAGAGGTCAAAATAAGCAGTAATGCAAACTCAGTCATAAACATAGATTTTCACTTGCAACTTGCTTTAACATGTTTAACAGTGCATGAAATGTTGTCTAAAACAAAAAGATAATGCTTTTTAGTGGCTGGAACTGGTTTTATCACATTCTGAATTGAACGTTGAAAATGAGCTTTTCAGAGCCAGCAGAGGTCAAAATAAGCAGTAATGCAAAACTCAGTCATAGACATAGATTTTCACTTGCAACTTTCTTTAACATAATTAACAGTGCATGAAATGTTGTCTAAAACAAAAAGAAAATGCTTTTTAGTGGCTGGATCTGGTTTTATCACATTCTGAATTGAACGTTGAAAATGAGCTTTTCAGAGCCAGCAGAGGTCAAAATAAGCAGTAATGCAAACTCAGTCATAGACATAGATTTTCACTTGCAACTTGCTTTAACATGTGTAACAGTGCATGAAATGTTGTCTAAAACAAAAAGAATGATGCATTTTAGTGGCTGGATCTGGTTTTATCACTTTCTGAATTCAACGTTGAAAATGAGCTGTTCTCAGCCAGCAGAGGTCAAAATAAGCAGTAATGCAAACTCAGTCATAGACATAGATTTTCACTTGCAACTTGCTTTAACATGTTTAACAGTGCATGAAATGTTGTCTAAAACAAAAAGAATGATGCATTTTAGTGGCTGGATCTGGTTTTATCACATTCTGAATTGAACGTTGAAAATGAGCTTTTCAGAGCCAGCAGAGGTCAAAATAAGCAGTAATGCAAACTCAGTCATAGACATAGATTTTCACTTGCAACTTGCTTTAACATGTTTAACAGTGCATGAAATGTTGTCTAAAACAAAAAGAATGATGCATTTTAGTGGCTGGATCTAGTTTTATCACTTTCTGAATTCAACGTTGAAAATGAGCTGTTCTCAGCCAGCTGAGGTCAAAATAAGCAGTAATGCAAACTCAGTCAGAGACATAGATTTTCACTTGCAACTTGCTTTAACATGTTTAACAGTGCATGAATTGTTGTCTAAAACAAAAAGAATGATGCATTTTAGTGGCTGGATCTGGTTTTATCACATTCTGAATTGAACGTTGAAAATGAGCTTTTCAGAGCCAGCAGAGGTCAAAATAAGCAGTAATGCAAACTCAGTCAGAGACAAAGATTTTCATTTGCAACTTGCTTTAACATGTTTAACAGTGCATGAAATGTTGTCTAAAACAAAAAGAAAATGCTTTTTAGTGGCTGGATCTGGTTTTATCACATTCTGAATTGAACGTTGAAAATGAGCTTTTCAGAGCCAGCAGAGGTCAAAATAAGCAGTAATGCAAACTCAGTCATAGACATAGATTTTCACTTGCAACTTGCTTTAACATGTTTAACAGTGCATGAAATGTTATCTAAAACAAAAAGAATAATGCATTTTAGTGGCTGGATCTGGTTTTATCACTTTCTGAATTCAACGTTGAAAATGAGCTGTTCTCAGCCAGCAGAGGTCAAAATAAGTAGTAATGCAAACTCAGTCATAGACATAGATTTTCACTTGCAACTTGCTTTAACATATTTAACAGTGCATGAAATGTTGTCTAAAACAAAAAGAAAATGCTTTTTAGTGGCTGGATCTGGTTTTATCACATTCTGAATTGAACGTTGAAAATGAGCTTTTCAGAGCCAGCAGAGGTCAAAATAAGCAGTAATGCAAACTCAGTCAGAGACAAAGATTTTCATTTGCAACTTGCTTTAACATGTTTAACAGTGCATGAAATGTTGTCTAAAACAAAAAGAAAATGCTTTTTAGTGGCTGGATCTGGTTTTATCACATTCTGAATTGAACGTTGAAAATGAGCTTTTCAGAGCCAGCAGAGGTCAAAATAAGCAGTAATGCAAACTCAGTCATAGACATAGATTTTCACTTGCAACTTGCTTTAACATGTTTAACAGTGCATGAAATGTTGTCTAAAACAAAAAGAAAATGCTTTTTAGTGGCTGGATCTGGTTTTATCACATTCTGAAGTGAACGTTGAAAATGAGCTTTTCAGAGCCAGCAGAGGTCAAAATAAGCAGTAATGCAAACTCAGTCAGAGACATAGATTTTCATTTGCAACTTTCTTAAACATATTTAACAGTGCATGAAATGTTGTCTAAAACAAAAAGAAAATGCTTTCTAGTGGCTGGAACTGGTTTTATCACATTCTGAATTGAACGTTGAAAATGAGCTTTTCAGAGCCAGCAGAGGTCAAAATAAGCAGTAATGCAAACTCAGTCATAGACATAGATTTTCACTTGCAACTTGCTTTAACATGTTTAACAGTGCATGAAATGTTGTCTAAAACAAAAAGAAAATGCTTTTTAGTGGCTGGAACTGGTTTTATCACATTCTGAATTGAACGTTGAAAATGAGCTTTTCAGAGCCAGCAGAGGTCAAAATAAGCAGTAATGCAAACTCAGTCAGAGACAAAGATTTTCACTTGCAACTTGCTTTAACATGTTTAACAGTGCATGAAATGTTGTCTAAAACAAAAAGAAAATGCTTTTTAGTGGCTGGATCTGGTTTTATCACATTCTGAATTGAACGTTGAAAATGAGCTTTTCAGAGCCAGCAGAGGTCAAAATAAGCAGTAATGCAAACTCAGTCATAGACATAGATTTTCACTTGCAACTTGCTTTAACATGTTTAACAGTGCATGAAATGTTGTCTAAAACAAAAAGAAAATGCTTTTTAGTGGCTGGAACTGGTTTTATCACATTCTGAATTGAACGTTGAAAATGAGCTTTTCAGAGCCAGCAGAGGTCAAAATAAGCAGTAATGCAAACTCAGTCAGAGACAAAGATTTTCACTTGCAACTTGCTTTAACATGTTTAACAGTGCATGAAATGTTGTCTAAAACAAAAAGAAAATGCTTTTTAGTGGCTGGATCTGGTTTTATCACATTCTGAATTGAACGTTGAAAATGAGCTTTTCAGAGCCAGCAGAGGTCAAAATAAGCAGTAATGCAAACTCAGTCAGAGACAAAGATTTTCATTTGCAATTTGCTTTAACATGTTTAACAGTGCATGAAATGTTGTCTAAAACAAAAAGAAAATGCTTTTTAGTGGCTGGATCTGGTTTTATCACATTCTGAATTGAACGTTGAAAATGAGCTTTTCAGAGCCAGCAGAGGTCAAAATAAGCAGTAATGCAAACTCAGTCATAGACATAGATTTTCACTTGCAACTTGCTTTAACATGTTTAACAGTGCATGAAATGTTATCTAAAACAAAAAGAATAATGCATTTTAGTGGCTGGATCTGGTTTTATCACTTTCTGAATTCAACGTTGAAAATGAGCTGTTCTCAGCCAGCAGAGGTCAAAATAAGTAGTAATGCAAACTCAGTCATAGACATAGATTTTCACTTGCAACTTGCTTTAACATATTTAACAGTGCATGAAATGTTGTCTAAAACAAAAAGAAAATGCTTTTTAGTGGCTGGATCTGGTTTTATCACATTCTGAATTGAACGTTGAAAATGAGCTTTTCAGAGCCAGCAGAGGTCAAAATAAGCAGTAATGCAAACTCAGTCAGAGACAAAGATTTTCATTTGCAACTTGCTTTAACATGTTTAACAGTGCATGAAATGTTGTCTAAAACAAAAAGAAAATGCTTTTTAGTGGCTGGATCTGGTTTTATCACATTCTGAATTGAACGTTGAAAATGAGCTTTTCAGAGCCAGCAGAGGTCAAAATAAGCAGTAATGCAAACTCAGTCATAGACATAGATTTTCACTTGCAACTTGCTTTAACATGTTTAACAGTGCATGAAATGTTGTCTAAAACAAAAAGAAAATGCTTTTTAGTGGCTGGATCTGGTTTTATCACATTCTGAAGTGAACGTTGAAAATGAGCTTTTCAGAGCCAGCAGAGGTCAAAATAAGCAGTAATGCAAACTCAGTCAGAGACATAGATTTTCATTTGCAACTTTCTTAAACATATTTAACAGTGCATGAAATGTTGTCTAAAACAAAAAGAAAATGCTTTCTAGTGGCTGGAACTGGTTTTATCACATTCTGAATTGAGCGTTGAAAATGAGCTTTTCAGAGCCAGCAGAGGTCAAAATAAGCAGTAATGCAAACTCAGTCAGAGACATAGATTTTCACTTGCAACTTTCTTAAACATATTTAACAGTGCATGAAATGTTGTCTAAAACAAAAAGAAAATGCTTTTTAGTGGCTGGGACTGGTTTTATCACATTCTGAATTGAACGTTGAAAATGAGCTTTTCAGAGCCAGCAGAGGTCAAAATAAGCAGTAATGCAAACTCAGTCAGAGACAAAGATTTTCACTTGCAACTTGCTTTAACATAATTAACAGTGCATGAAATGTTGTCTAAAACAAAAAGAAAATGCTTTCTAGTGGCTGGAACTGGTTTTATCACATTCTGAATTGAGCGTTGAAAATGAGCTTTTCAGAGCCAGCAGAGGTCAAAATAAGCAGTAATGCAAACTCAGTCAGAGACATAGATTTTCACTTGCAACTTGCTTTAACATGTTTAACAGTGCATGAAATGTTGTCTAAAACAAAAAGATAATGCTTTTTAGTGGCTGGAACTGGTTTTATCACATTCTAAATTGAACGTTGAAAATGAGCTTTTCAGAGCCAGCAGAGGTCAAAATAAGCAGTAATGCAAACTCAGTCATAGACATAGATTTTCACTTGCAACTTGCTTTAACATGTTTAACAGTGCATGAAATGTTGTCTAAAACAAAAAGAATGATGCTTTTTAGTGGCTGGATCTGGTTTTATCACTTTCTGAATTCAACGTTGAAAATGAGCTGTTCTCAGCCAGCTGAGGTCAAAATAAGCAGTAATGCAAACTCAGTCAGAGACATAGATTTTCACTTGCAACTTGCTTTAACATGTTTAACAGTGCATGAATTGTTGTCTAAAACAAAAAGAATGATGCATTTTAGTGGCTGGATCTGGTTTTATCACATTCTGAATTGAACGTTGAAAATGAGCTTTTCAGAGCCAGCAGAGGTCAAAATAAGCAGTAATGCAAACTCAGTCATAGACATAGATTTTCACTTGCAACTTGCTTTAACATGTTTAACAGTGCATGAAATGTTGTCTAAAACAAAAAGAATGATGCATTTTAGTAGCTGGATCTGGTTTTATCACATTCTGTATTGGACGTTGAAAATGAGCTTTTCAGAGCCAGCAGAGGTCAAAATAAGCAGTAATGCAAACTCAGTCAGAGACATAGATTTTTACTTGCAACTTTCTTAAACATATTTAACAGTGCATGAAATGTTGTCTAAAACAAAAAGAAAATGCTTTTTAGTAGCTGGATCTGGTTTTATCACATTCTGAATTGAACGTTGAAAATGAGCTTTTCAGAGCCAGCAGAGGTCAAAATAAGCAGTAATGCAAACTCAGTCATAGACATAGATTTTCACTTGCAACTTGCTTTAACATGTTTAACAGTGCATGAAATGTTGTCTAAAACAAAAAGAATGATGCATTTTAGTGGCTGGATCTGGTTTTATCACTTTCTGAATTCAACGTTGAAAATGAGCTGTTCTCAGCCAGCTGAGGTCAAAATAAGCAGTAATGCAAACTCAGTCAGAGACATAGATTTTCACTTGCAACTTGCTTTAACATGTTTAACAGTGCATGAATTGTTGTCTAAAACAAAAAGAATGATGCATTTTAGTGGCTGGATCTGGTTTTATCACATTCTGAATTGAACGTTGAAAATGAGCTTATCTCAGCCAGCAGAGAGGTCAAATCACAGTAATGCAAACTCAGTCAGAGACATAGATTTTCACTTGCAACTTGCTTTAACATGTTTAACAGTGCATGAAATGTTGTCTAAAACAAAAAGATAATGCTTTTTAGTGGCTGGAACTGGTTTTATCACATTCTGAATTGAACGTTGAAAATGAGCTTTTCAGAGCCAGCAGAGGTCAAAATAAGCAGTAATGCAAACTCAGTCATAGACATAGATTTTCACTTGCAACTTGCTTTAACATGTTTAACAGTGCATGAAATGTTATCTAAAACAAAAAGAATAATGCATTTTAGTGGCTGGATCTGGTTTTATCACTTTCTGAATTCAACGTTGAAAATGAGCTGTTCTCAGCCAGCAGAGGTCAAAATAAGCAGTAATGCAAACTCAGTCAGAGACATAGATTTTCACTTGCAACTTGCTTTAACATGTTTAACAGTGCATGAATTGTTGTCTAAAACAAAAAGAAAATGCTTTTTAGTGGCTGGAACTGGTTTTATCACATTCTGAATTGAACGTTGAAAATGAGCTTTTCAGAGCCAGCAGAGGTCAAAATAAGCAGTGGTGCAAACTCAGTCATAGACATAGATTTTCACTTGCAACTTTCTTAAACATATTTAACAGTGCATGAAATGTTGTCTAAAACAAAAAGAAAATGCTTTTTAGTGGCTGGAACTGGTTTTATCACATTCTGAATTCAACGTTGAAAATGAGCTTTTCAGAGCCAGCAGAGGTCAAAATAAGCAGTAATGCAAACTCAGTCATAGACATAGATTTTCACTTGCAACTTGCTTTAACATGTTTAACAGTGCATGAAATGTTGTCTAAAACAAAAAGATAATGCTTTTTAGTGGCTGGAACTGGTTTTATCACATTCTGAATTGAACGTTGAAAATGAGCTTTTCAGAGCCAGCAGAGGTCAAAATAAGCAGTAATGCAAAACTCAGTCATAGACATAGATTTTCACTTGCAACTTGCTTTAACATAATTAACAGTGCATGAAATGTTGTCTAAAACAAAAAGAAAATGCTTTTTAGTGGCTGGAACTGGTTTTATCACATTCTGAATTGAACGTTGAAAATGAGCTTTTCAGAGCCAGCAGAGGTCAAAATAAGCAGTAATGCAAACTCAGTCAGAGACAAAGATTTTCACTTGCAACTTGCTTTAACATGTTTAACAGTGCATGAAATGTTGTCTAAAACAAAAAGAAAATGCTTTTTAGTGGCTGGATCTGGTTTTATCACATTCTGAATTGAACGTTGAAAATGAGCTTTTCAGAGCCAGCAGAGGTCAAAATAAGCAGTAATGCAAACTCAGTCATAGACATAGATTTTCACTTGCAACTTGCTTTAACATGTTTAACAGTGCATGAAATGTTGTCTAAAACAAAAAGAATGATGCTTTTTAGTGGCTGGATCTGGTTTTATCACTTTCTGAATTCAACGTTGAAAATGAGCTGTTCTCAGCCAGCTGAGGTCAAAATAAGCAGTAATGCAAACTCAGTCAGAGACATAGATTTTCACTTGCAACTTGCTTTAACATGTTTAACAGTGCATGAATTGTTGTCTAAAACAAAAAGAATGATGCATTTTAGTGGCTGGATCTGGTTTTATCACATTCTGAATTGAACGTTGAAAATGAGCTTTTCAGAGCCAGCAGAGGTCAAAATAAGCAGTAATGCAAACTCAGTCATAGACATAGATTTTCACTTGCAACTTGCTTTAACATGTTTAACAGTGCATGAAATGTTGTCTAAAACAAAAAGAATGATGCATTTTAGTAGCTGGATCTGGTTTTATCACATTCTGTATTGGACGTTGAAAATGAGCTTTTCAGAGCCAGCAGAGGTCAAAATAAGCAGTAATGCAAACTCAGTCAGAGACAAAGATTTTCACTTGCAACTTGCTTTAACATGTTTAACAGTGCATGAAATGTTGTCTAAAACAAAAAGAAAATGCTTTATAGTGGCTGGATCTGGTTTTATCACATTCTGAATTGAACGTTGAAAATGAGCTTTTCAGAGCCAGCAGAGGTCAAAATAAGCAGTAATGCAAACTCAGTCATAGACATAGATTTTCACTTGCAACTTGCTTTAACATGTTTAACAGTGCATGAAATGTTGTCTAAAACAAAAAGAATGATGCTTTTTAGTGGCTGGATCTGGTTTTATCACTTTCTGAATTCAACGTTGAAAATGAGCTGTTCTCAGCCAGCTGAGGTCAAAATAAGCAGTAATGCAAACTCAGTCAGAGACATAGATTTTCACTTGCAACTTGCTTTAACATGTTTAACAGTGCATGAATTGTTGTCTAAAACAAAAAGAATGATGCATTTTAGTGGCTGGATCTGGTTTTATCACATTCTGAATTGAACGTTGAAAATGAGCTTTTCAGAGCCAGCAGAGGTCAAAATAAGCAGTAATGCAAACTCAGTCATAGACATAGATTTTCACTTGCAACTTGCTTTAACATGTTTAACAGTGCATGAAATGTTGTCTAAAACAAAAAGAATGATGCATTTTAGTAGCTGGATCTGGTTTTATCACATTCTGTATTGGACGTTGAAAATGAGCTTTTCAGAGCCAGCAGAGGTCAAAATAAGCAGTAATGCAAACTCAGTCAGAGACATAGATTTTTACTTGCAACTTTCTTAAACATATTTAACAGTGCATGAAATGTTGTCTAAAACAAAAAGAAAATGCTTTTTAGTAGCTGGATCTGGTTTTATCACATTCTGAATTGAACGTTGAAAATGAGCTTTTCAGAGCCAGCAGAGGTCAAAATAAGCAGTAATGCAAACTCAGTCATAGACATAGATTTTCACTTGCAACTTGCTTTAACATGTTTAACAGTGCATGAAATGTTGTCTAAAACAAAAAGAAATTGCTTTTTAGTGGCTGGATCTGTTTTTATCACTTTCTGAATTGGACGTTGAAAATGAGCTTTTCAGAGCCAGCAGAGGTCAAAATAAGCAGTAATGCAAACTCAGTCATAGACATAGATTTTCACTTGCAACTTGCTTTAACATGTTTAACAGTGCATGAAATGTTATCTAAAACAAAAAGAATAATGCATTTTAGTGGCTGGATCTGGTTTTATCACTTTCTGAATTCAACGTTGAAAATGAGCTGTTCTCAGCCAGCAGAGGTCAAAATAAGCAGTAATGCAAACTCAGTCAGAGACATAGATTTTCACTTGCAACTTGCTTTAACATGTTTTACAGTGCATGAATTGTTGTCTAAAACAAAAAGAAAATGCTTTTTAGTGGCTGGAACTGGTTTTATCACATTCTGAATTGAACGTTGAAAATGAGCTTTTCAGAGCCAGCAGAGGTCAAAATAAGCAGTGGTGCAAACTCAGTCATAGACATAGATTTTCACTTGCAACTTTCTTAAACATATTTAACAGTGCATGAAATGTTGTCTAAAACAAAAAGAAAATGCTTTTTAGTGGCTGGAACTGGTTTTATCACATTCTGAATTGAACGTTGAAAATGAGCTTTTCAGAGCCAGCAGAGGTCAAAATAAGCAGTAATGCAAACTCAGTCATAGACATAGATTTTCACTTGCAACTTGCTTTAACATGTTTAACAGTGCATGAAATGTTGTCTAAAACAAAAAGAATGATGCTTTTTAGTGGCTGGATCTGGTTTTATCACTTTCTGAATTCAACGTTGAAAATGAGCTGTTCTCAGCCAGCTGAGGTCAAAATAAGCAGTAATGCAAACTCAGTCAGAGACATAGATTTTCACTTGCAACTTGCTTTAACATGTTTAACAGTGCATGAATTGTTGTCTAAAACAAAAAGAATGATGCATTTTAGTGGCTGGATCTGGTTTTATCACATTCTGAATTGAACGTTGAAAATGAGCTTTTCAGAGCCAGCAGAGGTCAAAATAAGCAGTAATGCAAACTCAGTCATAGACATAGATTTTCACTTGCAACTTGCTTTAACATGTTTAACAGTGCATGAAATGTTGTCTAAAACAAAAAGAATGATGCATTTTAGTAGCTGGATCTGGTTTTATCACATTCTGTATTGGACGTTGAAAATGAGCTTTTCAGAGCCAGCAGAGGTCAAAATAAGCAGTAATGCAAACTCAGTCAGAGACAAAGATTTTCACTTGCAACTTGCTTTAACATGTTTAACAGTGCATGAAATGTTGTCTAAAACAAAAAGAAAATGCTTTTTAGTGGCTGGATCTGGTTTTATCACATTCTGAATTGAACGTTGAAAATGAGCTTTTCAGAGCCAGCAGAGGTCAAAATAAGCAGTAATGCAAACTCAGTCATAGACATAGATTTTCACTTGCAACTTGCTTTAACATGTTTAACAGTGCATGAAATGTTGTCTAAAACAAAAAGAATGATGCTTTTTAGTGGCTGGATCTGGTTTTATCACTTTCTGAATTCAACGTTGAAAATGAGCTGTTCTCAGCCAGCTGAGGTCAAAATAAGCAGTAATGCAAACTCAGTCAGAGACATAGATTTTCACTTGCAACTTGCTTTAACATGTTTAACAGTGCATGAATTGTTGTCTAAAACAAAAAGAATGATGCATTTTAGTGGCTGGATCTGGTTTTATCACATTCTGAATTGAACGTTGAAAATGAGCTTTTCAGAGCCAGCAGAGGTCAAAATAAGCAGTAATGCAAACTCAGTCATAGACATAGATTTTCACTTGCAACTTGCTTTAACATGTTTAACAGTGCATGAAATGTTGTCTAAAACAAAAAGAATGATGCATTTTAGTAGCTGGATCTGGTTTTATCACATTCTGTATTGGACGTTGAAAATTAGCTTTTCAGAGCCAGCAGAGGTCAAAATAAGCAGTAATGCAAACTCAGTCAGAGACATAGATTTTTACTTGCAACTTTCTTAAACATATTTAACAGTGCATGAAATGTTGTCTAAAACAAAAAGAAAATGCTTTTTAGTAGCTGGATCTGGTTTTATCACATTCTGAATTGAACGTTGAAAATGAGCTTTTCAGAGCCAGCAGAGGTCAAAATAAGCAGTAATGCAAACTCAGTCATAGACATAGATTTTCACTTGCAACTTGCTTTAACATGTTTAACAGTGCATGAAATGTTGTCTAAAACAAAAAGAAAATGCTTTTTAGTGGCTGGATCTGTTTTTATCACTTTCTGAATTGGACGTTGAAAATGAGCTTTTCAGAGCCAGCAGAGGTCAAAATAAGCAGTAATGCAAACTCAGTCAGAGACATAGATTTTCACTTGCAACTTGCTTTAACATGTTTAACAGTGCATGAAATGTTATCTAAAACAAAAAGAATAATGCATTTTAGTGGCTGGATCTGGTTTTATCACTTTCTGAATTCAACGTTGAAAATGAGCTGTTCTCAGCCAGCAGAGGTCAAAATAAGCAGTAATGCAAACTCAGTCAGAGACATAGATTTTCACTTGCAACTTGCTTTAACATGTTTAACAGTGCATGAATTGTTGTCTAAAACAAAAAGAAAATGCTTTTTAGTGGCTGGAACTGGTTTTATCACATTCTGAATTGAACGTTGAAAATGAGCTTTTCAGAGCCAGCAGAGGTCAAAATAAGCAGTGGTGCAAACTCAGTCATAGACATAGATTTTCACTTGCAACTTTCTTAAACATATTTAACAGTGCATGAAATGTTGTCTAAAACAAAAAGAAAATGCTTTTTAGTGGCTGGAACTGGTTTTATCACATTCTGAATTCAACGTTGAAAATGAGCTTTTCAGAGCCAGCAGAGGTCAAAATAAGCAGTAATGCAAACTCAGTCATAGACATAGATTTTCACTTGCAACTTGCTTTAACATGTTTAACAGTGCATGAAATGTTGTCTAAAACAAAAAGATAATGCTTTTTAGTGGCTGGAACTGGTTTTATCACATTCTGAATTGAACGTTGAAAATGAGCTTTTCAGAGCCAGCAGAGGTCAAAATAAGCAGTAATGCAAAACTCAGTCATAGACATAGATTTTCACTTGCAACTTGCTTTAACATAATTAACAGTGCATGAAATGTTGTCAAAACAAAAAGAAAATGCTTTTTAGTGGCTGGAACTGGTTTTATCACATTCTGAATTGAACGTTGAAAATGAGCTTTTCAGAGCCAGCAGAGGTCAAAATAAGCAGGAATGCAAACTCAGTCAGAGACAAAGATTTTCACTTGCAACTTGCTTTAACATGTTTAACAGTGCATGAAATGTTGTCTAAAACAAAAAGAAAATGCTTTTTAGTGGCTGGATCTGGTTTTATCACATTCTGAATTGAACGTTGAAAATGAGCTTTTCAGAGCCAGCAGAGGTCAAAATAAGCAGTAATGCAAACTCAGTCATAGACATAGATTTTCACTTGCAACTTGCTTTAACATGTTTAACAGTGCATGAAATGTTGTCTAAAACAAAAAGAATGATGCTTTTTAGTGGCTGGATCTGGTTTTATCACTTTCTGAATTCAACGTTGAAAATGAGCTGTTCTCAGCCAGCTGAGGTCAAAATAAGCAGTAATGCAAACTCAGTCAGAGACATAGATTTTCACTTGCAACTTGCTTTAACATGTTTAACAGTGCATGAATTGTTGTCTAAAACAAAAAGAATGATGCATTTTAGTGGCTGGATCTGGTTTTATCACATTCTGAATTGAACGTTGAAAATGAGCTTTTCAGAGCCAGCAGAGGTCAAAATAAGCAGTAATGCAAACTCAGTCATAGACATAGATTTTCACTTGCAACTTGCTTTAACATGTTTAACAGTGCATGAAATGTTGTCTAAAACAAAAAGAATGATGCATTTTAGTAGCTGGATCTGGTTTTATCACATTCTGTATTGGACGTTGAAAATGAGCTTTTCAGAGCCAGCAGAGGTCAAAATAAGCAGTAATGCAAACTCAGTCAGAGACATAGATTTTTACTTGCAACTTTCTTAAACATATTTAACAGTGCATGAAATGTTGTCTAAAACAAAAAGAAAATGCTTTTTAGTAGCTGGATCTGGTTTTATCACATTCTGAATTGAACGTTGAAAATGAGCTTTTCAGAGCCAGCAGAGGTCAAAATAAGCAGTAATGCAAACTCAGTCATAGACATAGATTTTCACTTGCAACTTGCTTTAACATGTTTAACAGTGCATGAAATGTTGTCTAAAACAAAAAGAATGATGCATTTTAGTGGCTGGATCTGGTTTTATCACTTTCTGAATTCAACGTTGAAAATGAGCTGTTCTCAGCCAGCTGAGGTCAAAATAAGCAGTAATGCAAACTCAGTCAGAGACATAGATTTTCACTTGCAACTTGCTTTAACATGTTTAACAGTGCATGAATTGTTGTCTAAAACAAAAAGAATGATGCATTTTAGTGGCTGGATCTGGTTTTATCACATTCTGAATTGAACGTTGAAAATGAGCTTATCTCAGCCAGCAGAGAGGTCAAATCACAGTAATGCAAACTCAGTCAGAGACATAGATTTTCACTTGCAACTTGCTTTAACATGTTTAACAGTGCATGAAATGTTGTCTAAAACAAAAAGATAATGCTTTTTAGTGGCTGGAACTGGTTTTATCACATTCTGAATTGAACGTTGAAAATGAGCTTTTCAGAGCCAGCAGAGGTCAAAATAAGCAGTAATGCAAACTCAGTCATAGACATAGGTTTTCACTTGCAACTTGCTTTAACATGTTTAACAGTGCATGAAATGTTATCTAAAACAAAAAGAATAATGCATTTTAGTGGCTGGATCTGGTTTTATCACTTTCTGAATTCAACGTTGAAAATGAGCTGTTCTCAGCCAGCAGAGGTCAAAATAAGCAGTAATGCAAACTCAGTCAGAGACATAGATTTTCACTTGCAACTTGCTTTAACATGTTTAACAGTGCATGAATTGTTGTCTAAAACAAAAAGAAAATGCTTTTTAGTGGCTGGAACTGGTTTTATCACATTCTGAATTGAACGTTGAAAATGAGCTTTTCAGAGCCAGCAGAGGTCAAAATAAGCAGTGGTGCAAACTCAGTCATAGACATAGATTTTCACTTGCAACTTTCTTAAACATATTTAACAGTGCATGAAATGTTGTCTAAAACAAAAAGAAAATGCTTTTTAGTGGCTGGAACTGGTTTTATCACATTCTGAATTCAACGTTGAAAATGAGCTTTTCAGAGCCAGCAGAGGTCAAAATAAGCAGTAATGCAAACTCAGTCATAGACATAGATTTTCACTTGCAACTTGCTTTAACATGTTTAACAGTGCATGAAATGTTGTCTAAAACAAAAAGATAATGCTTTTTAGTGGCTGGAACTGGTTTTATCACATTCTGAATTGAACGTTGAAAATGAGCTTTTCAGAGCCAGCAGAGGTCAAAATAAGCAGTAATGCAAACTCAGTCAGAGACAAAGATTTTCACTTGCAACTTGCTTTAACATGTTTAACAGTGCATTAAATGTTGTCTAAAACAAAAAGAAAATGCTTTTTAGTGGCTGGATCTGGTTTTATCACATTCTGAATTGAACGTTGAAAATGAGCTTTTCAGAGCCAGCAGAGGTCAAAATAAGCAGTAATGCAAACTCAGTCATAGACATAGATTTTCACTTGCAACTTGCTTTAACATGTTTAACAGTGCATGAAATGTTGTCTAAAACAAAAAGAATGATGCTTTTTAGTGGCTGGATCTGGTTTTATCACTTTCTGAATTCAACGTTGAAAATGAGCTGTTCTCAGCCAGCTGAGGTCAAAATAAGCAGTAATGCAAACTCAGTCAGAGACATAGATTTTCACTTGCAACTTGCTTTAACATGTTTAACAGTGCATGAATTGTTGTCTAAAACAAAAAGAATGATGCATTTTAGTGGCTGGATCTGGTTTTATCACATTCTGAATTGAACGTTGAAAATGAGCTTTTCAGAGCCAGCAGAGGTCAAAATAAGCAGTAATGCAAACTCAGTCATAGACATAGATTTTCACTTGCAACTTGCTTTAACATGTTTAACAGTGCATGAAATGTTGTCTAAAACAAAAAGAATGATGCATTTTAGTAGCTGGATCTGGTTTTATCACACTCTGTATTGGACGTTGAAAATGAGCTTTTCAGAGCCAGCAGAGGTCAAAATAAGCAGTAATGCAAACTCAGTCAGAGACATAGATTTTTACTTGCAACTTTCTTAAACATATTTAACAGTGCATGAAATGTTGTCTAAAACAAAAAGAAAATGCTTTTTAGTAGCTGGATCTGGTTTTATCACATTCTGAATTGAACGTTGAAAATGAGCTTTTCAGAGCCAGCAGAGGTCAAAATAAGCAGTAATGCAAACTCAGTCATAGACATAGATTTTCACTTGCAACTTGCTTTAACATGTTTAACAGTGCATGAAATGTTGTCTAAAACAAAAAGAAAATGCTTTTTAGTGGCTGGATCTGTTTTTATCACTTTCTGAATTGGACGTTGAAAATGAGCTTTTCAGAGCCAGCAGAGGTCAAAATAAGCAGTAATGCAAACTCAGTCATAGACATAGATTTTCACTTGCAACTTGCTTTAACATGTTTAACAGTGCATGAAATGTTATCTAAAACAAAAAGAATAATGCATTTTAGTGGCTGGATCTGGTTTTATCACTTTCTGAATTGAACGTTGAAAATGAGCTGTTCTCAGCCAGCAGAGGTCAAAATAAGCAGTAATGCAAACTCAGTCAGAGACATAGATTTTCACTTGCAACTTGCTTTAACATGTTTAACAGTGCATGAATTGTTGTCTAAAACAAAAAGAAAATGCTTTTTAGTGGCTGGAACTGGTTTTATCACATTCTGAATTGAACGTTGAAAATGAGCTTTTCAGAGCCAGCAGAGGTCAAAATAAGCAGTGGTGCAAACTCAGTCATAGACATAGATTTTCACTTGCAACTTTCTTAAACATATTTAACAGTGCATGAAATGTTGTCTAAAACAAAAAGAAAATGCTTTTTAGTGGCTGGAACTGGTTTTATCACATTCTGAATTCAACGTTGAAAATGAGCTTTTCAGAGCCAGCAGAGGTCAAAATAAGCAGTAATGCAAACTCAGTCATAGACATAGATTTTCACTTGCAACTTGCTTTAACATGTTTAACAGTGCATGAAATGTTGTCTAAAACAAAAAGATAATGCTTTTTAGTGGCTGGAACTGGTTTTATCACATTCTGAATTGAACGTTGAAAATGAGCTTTTCAGAGCCAGCAGAGGTCAAAATAAGCAGTAATGCAAAACTCAGTCATAGACATAGATTTTCACTTGCAACTTGCTTTAACATAATTAACAGTGCATGAAATGTTGTCTAAAACAAAAAGAAAATGCTTTTTAGTGGCTGGAACTGGTTTTATCACATTCTGAATTGAACGTTGAAAATGAGCTTTTCAGAGCCAGCAGAGGTCAAAATAAGCAGTAATGCAAACTCAGTCAGAGACAAAGATTTTCACTTGCAACTTGCTTTAACATGTTTAACAGTGCATGAAATGTTGTCTAAAACAAAAAGAAAATGCTTTTTAGTGGCTGGATCTGTTTTTATTACATTCTGAATTGAACGTTGAAAATGAGCTTTTCAGAGCCAGCAGAGGTCAAAATAAGCAGTAATGCAAACTCAGTCAGAGACATAGATTTTCACTTGCAACTTTCTTAAACATATTTAACAGTGCATGAATTGTTGTCTAAAACAAAAAAGAATGATGCATTTTATGGCTGGATCTGTTTTTATCACTTTCTGAATTGGACGTTGAAAATGAGCTTATCTCAGCCAGCAGAGAGGTCAAATCACAGTAATGCAAACTCAGTCAGAGACATAGATTTTCACTTGCAACTTGCTTTAACATGTTTAACAGTGCATGAAATGTTGTCTAAAACAAAAAGATAATGCTTTTTAGTGGCTGGAACTGGTTTTATCACATTCTGAATTGAACGTTGAAAATGAGCTTTTCAGAGCCAGCAGAGATCAAAATAAGCAGTAATGCAAACTCAGTCATAGACATAGATTTTCACTTGCAACTTGCTTTAACATGTTTAACAGTGCATGAAATGTTATCTAAAACAAAAAGAATAATGCATTTTAGTGGCTGGAACTGGTTTTATCACATTCTGAATTGAACGTTGAAAATGAGCTTTTCAGAGCCAGCAGAGGTCAAAATAAGCAGTGATGCAAACTCAGTCATAGACATAGATTTTCACTTGCAACTTTCTTAAACATATTTAACAGTGCATGAAATGTTGTCTAAAACAAAAAGAAAATGCTTTTCAGTGGCTGGAACTGGTTTTATCACATTCTGAATTGAACGTTGAAAATGAGCTTTTCAGAGCCAGCAGAGGTCAAAATAAGCAGTAATGCAAACTCAGTCAGAGACATAGATTTTCACTTGCAACTTGCTTTAACATGTTTAACAGTGCATGAATTGTTGTCTAAAACAAAAAGAAAATGCTTTTTAGTGGCTGGAACTGGTTTTATCACATTCTGAATTGAACGTTGAAAATGAGCTTTTCAGAGCCAGCAGAGGTCAAAATAAGCAGTAATGCAAACTCAGTCATAGACATAGATTTTCACTTGCAACTTGCTTTAACATGTTTAACAGTGCATGAATTGTTGTCTAAAACAAAAAGAATGATGCATTTTAGTAGCTGGATCTGGTTTTATCACATTCTGTGATGGACGTTGAAAATGAGCTTTTCAGAGCCAGCAGAGGTCAAAATAAGCAGTAATGCAAACTCAGTCATAGACATAGATTTTCACTTGCAACTTTCTTAAACATATTTAACAGTGCATGAAATGTTGTCTAAAACAAAAAAAAATGCTTTTTAGTGGCTGGAACTGGTTTTATCACATTCTGAATTGAACGTTGAAAATGAGCTTTTCAGAGCCAGCAGAGGTCAAAATAAGCAGTAATGCAAACTCAGTCAGAGACATAGATTTTCACTTGCAACTTGCTTTAACATGTTTAACAGTGCATGAATTGTTGTCTAAAACAAAAAGAAAATGCTTTTTAGTGGCTGGAACTGGTTTTATCACATTCTGAATTGAACGTTGAAAATGAGCTTTTCAGAGCCAGCAGAGGTCAAAATAAGCAGTAATGCAAACTCAGTCATAGACATAGATTTTCACTTGCAACTTGCTTTAACATGTTTAACAGTGCATGAATTGTTGTCTAAAACAAAAAGAATGATGCATTTTAGTAGCTGGATCTGGTTTTATCACATTCTGTGATGGACGTTGAAAATGAGCTTTTCAGAGCCAGCAGAGGTCAAAATAAGCAGTAATGCAAACTCAGTCATAGACATAGATTTTCACTTGCAACTTTCTTAAACATATTTAACAGTGCATGAAATGTTGTCTAAAACAAAAAAAAAATGCTTTTTAGTGGCTGGAACTGGTTTTATCACATTCTGAATTGAACGTTGAAAATGAGCTTTTCAGAGCCAGCAGAGGTCAAAATAAGCAGTAATGCAAACTCAGTCAGAGACATAGATTTTCACTTGCAACTTGCTTTAACATGTTTAACAGTGCATGAATTGTTGTCTAAAACAAAAAGAAAATGCTTTTTAGTGGCTGGAACTGGTTTTATCACATTCTGAATTGAACGTTGAAAATGAGCTTTTTAGAGCCAGCAGAGGTCAAAATAAGCAGTAATGCAAACTCAGTCAGAGACATAGATTTTCACTTGCAACTTGCTTTAACATGTTTAACAGTGCATGAAATGTTGTCTAAAACAAAAAGATAATGCTTTTTAGTGGCTGAAACTGGTTTTATCACATTCTGAATTGAACGTTGAAAATGAGCTTTTCAGAGCCAGCAGAGGTCAAAATAAGCAGTAATGCAAACTCAGTCATAGACATAGATTATCACTTGCAACTTGCTTTAACATGTTTAACAGTGCATGAAATGTTGTCTAAAACAAAAAGAATAATGCATTTTAGTGGCTGGATCTGTTTTTATCACATTCTGAATTGAACGTTGAAAATGAGCTTTTCAGAGCCAGCAGAGGTCAAAATAAGCAGTAATGCAAACTCAGTCAGAGACATAGATTTTCACTTGCAACTTTCTTAAACATATTTAACAGTGCATGAATTGTTGTCTAAAACAAAAAGAATGATGCATTTTAGTGGCTGGATCTGTTTTTATCACTTTCTGAATTGGACGTTGAAAATGAGCTTTTCTCAGCCAGCAGAGAGGTCAAATCACAGTAATGCAAACTCAGTCAGAGACATAGATTTTCACTTGCAACTTGCTTTAACATGTTTAACAGTGCATGAATTGTTGTCTAAAACAAAAAAGAATGATGCATTTTATGGCTGGATCTCTTTTTATCACTTTCTGAATTGGACGTTGAAAATGAGCTTATCTCAGCCAGCAGAGAGGTCAAATCACAGTAATGCAAACTCAGTCAGAGACTTAGATTTTCACTTGCAACTTGCTTTAACATGTTTAACAGTGCATGAAATGTTGTCTAAAACAAAAAGATAATGCTTTTTAGTGGCTGGAACTGGTTTTATCACATTCTGAATTGAACGTTGAAAATGAGCTTTTCAGAGCCAGCAGAGGTCAAAATAAGCAGTAATGCAAACTCAGTCATAGACATAGATTTTCACTTGCAACTTGCTTAACATGTTTAACAGTGCATGAAATGTTATCTAAAACAAAAAGAATAATGCATTTTAGTGGCTGGATCTGGTTTTATCACTTTCTGAATTCAACGTTGAAAATGAGCTGTTCTCAGCCAGCAGAGGTCAAAATAAGCAGTAATGCAAACTCAGTCAGAGACATAGATTTTCACTTGCAACTTGCTTTAACATGTTTAACAGTGCATGAAATGTTGTCTAAAACAAAAAGAAAATGCTTTTTAGTGGCTGGATCTGTTTTTATCACTTTCTGAATTGGACGTTGAAAATGAGCTTTTCAGAGCCAGCAGAGGTCAAAATAAGCAGTAATGCAAACTCAGTCATAGACATAGATTTTCACTTGCAACTTGCTTTAACATGTTTAACAGTGCATGAAATGTTATCTAAAACAAAAAGAATAATGCATTTTAGTGGCTGGATCTGGTTTTATCACTTTCTGAATTGAACGTTGAAAATGAGCTGTTCTCAGCCAGCAGAGGTCAAAATAAGCAGTAATGCAAACTCAGTCAGAGACATAGATTTTCACTTGCAACTTGCTTTAACATGTTTAACAGTGCATGAATTGTTGTCTAAAACAAAAAGAAAATGCTTTTTAGTGGCTGGAACTGGTTTTATCACATTCTGAATTGAACGTTGAAAATGAGCTTTTCAGAGCCAGCAGAGGTCAAAATAAGCAGTGGTGCAAACTCAGTCATAGACATAGATTTTCACTTGCAACTTTCTTAAACATATTTAACAGTGCATGAAATGTTGTCTAAAACAAAAAGAAAATGCTTTTTAGTGGCTGGAACTGGTTTTATCACATTCTGAATTCAACGTTGAAAATGAGCTTTTCAGAGCCAGCAGAGGTCAAAATAAGCAGTAATGCAAACTCAGTCATAGACATAGATTTTCACTTGCAACTTGCTTTAACATGTTTAACAGTGCATGAAATGTTGTCTAAAACAAAAAGATAATGCTTTTTAGTGGCTGGAACTGGTTTTATCACATTCTGAATTGAACGTTGAAAATGAGCTTTTCAGAGCCAGCAGAGGTCAAAATAAGCAGTAATGCAAAACTCAGTCATAGACATAGATTTTCACTTGCAACTTGCTTTAACATAATTAACAGTGCATGAAATGTTGTCTAAAACAAAAAGAAAATGCTTTTTAGTGGCTGGAACTGGTTTTATCACATTCTGAATTGAACGTTGAAAATGAGCTTTTCAGAGCCAGCAGAGGTCAAAATAAGCAATAATGCAAACTCAGTCAGAGACAAAGATTTTCACTTGCAACTTGCTTTAACATGTTTAACAGTGCATGAAATGTTGTCTAAAACAAAAAGAAAATGCTTTTTAGTGGCTGGATCTGTTTTTATTACATTCTGAATTGAACGTTGAAAATGAGCTTTTCAGAGCCAGCAGAGGTCAAAATAAGCAGTAATGCAAACTCAGTCAGAGACATAGATTTTCACTTGCAACTTTCTTAAACATATTTAACAGTGCATGAATTGTTGTCTAAAACAAAAAAGAATGATGCATTTTATGGCTGGATCTGTTTTTATCACTTTCTGAATTGGACGTTGAAAATGAGCTTATCTCAGCCAGCAGAGAGGTCAAATCACAGTAATGCAAACTCAGTCAGAGACATAGATTTTCACTTGCAACTTGCTTTAACATGTTTAACAGTGCATGAAATGTTGTCTAAAACAAAAAGATAATGCTTTTTAGTGGCTGGAACTGGTTTTATCACATTCTGAATTGAACGTTGAAAATGAGCTTTTCAGAGCCAGCAGAGGTCAAAATAAGCAGTAATGCAAACTCAGTCATAGACATAGATTTTCACTTGCAACTTGCTTTAACATGTTTAACAGTGCATGAAATGTTATCTAAAACAAAAAGAATAATGCATTTTAGTGGCTGGAACTGGTTTTATCACATTCTGAATTGAACGTTGAAAATGAGCTTTTCAGAGCCAGCAGAGGTCAAAATAAGCAGTGATGCAAACTCAGTCATAGACATAGATTTTCACTTGCAACTTTCTTAAACATATTTAACAGTGCATGAAATGTTGTCTAAAACAAAAAGAAAATGCTTTTCAGTGGCTGGAACTGGTTTTATCACATTCTGAATTGAACGTTGAAAATGAGCTTTTCAGAGCCAGCAGAGGTCAAAATAAGCAGTAATGCAAACTCAGTCAGAGACATAGATTTTCACTTGCAACTTGCTTTAACATGTTTAACAGTGCATGAATTGTTGTCTAAAACAAAAAGAAAATGCTTTTTAGTGGCTGGAACTGGTTTTATCACATTCTGAATTGAACGTTGAAAATGAGCTTTTCAGAGCCAGCAGAGGTCAAAATAAGCAGTAATGCAAACTCAGTCATAGACATAGATTTTCACTTGCAACTTGCTTTAACATGTTTAACAGTGCATGAATTGTTGTCTAAAACAAAAAGAATGATGCATTTTAGTAGCTGGATCTGGTTTTATCACATTCTGTGATGGACGTTGAAAATGAGCTTTTCAGAGCCAGCAGAGGTCAAAATAAGCAGTAATGCAAACTCAGTCATAGACATAGATTTTCACTTGCAACTTTCTTAAACATATTTAACAGTGCATGAAATGTTGTCTAAAACAAAAAAAAAATGCTTTTTAGTGGCTGGAACTGGTTTTATCACATTCTGAATTGAACGTTGAAAATGAGCTTTTCAGAGCCAGCAGAGGTCAAAATAAGCAGTAATGCAAACTCAGTCAGAGACATAGATTTTCACTTGCAACTTGCTTTAACATGTTTAACAGTGCATGAATTGTTGTCTAAAACAAAAAGAAAATGCTTTTTAGTGGCTGGAACTGGTTTTATCACATTCTGAATTGAACGTTGAAAATGAGCTTTTCAGAGCCAGCAGAGGTCAAAATAAGCAGTAATGCAAACTCAGTCATAGACATAGATTTTCACTTGCAACTTGCTTTAACATGTTTAACAGTGCATGAATTGTTGTCTAAAACAAAAAGAATGATGCATTTTAGTAGCTGGATCTGGTTTTATCACATTCTGTGATGGACGTTGAAAATGAGCTTTTCAGAGCCAGCAGAGGTCAAAATAAGCAGTAATGCAAACTCAGTCATAGACATAGATTTTCACTTGCAACTTTCTTAAACATATTTAACAGTGCATGAAATGTTGTCTAAAACAAAAAAAAAATGCTTTTTAGTGGCTGGAACTGGTTTTATCACATTCTGAATTGAACGTTGAAAATGAGCTTTTCAGAGCCAGCAGAGGTCAAAATAAGCAGTAATGCAAACTCAGTCAGAGACATAGATTTTCACTTGCAACTTGCTTTAACATGTTTAACAGTGCATGAATTGTTGTCTAAAACAAAAAGAAAATGCTTTTTAGTGGCTGGAACTGGTTTTATCACATTCTGAATTGAACGTTGAAAATGAGCTTTTTAGAGCCAGCAGAGGTCAAAATAAGCAGTAATGCAAACTCAGTCAGAGACATAGATTTTCACTTGCAACTTGCTTTAACATGTTTAACAGTGCATGAAATGTTGTCTAAAACAAAAAGATAATGCTTTTTAGTGGCTGAAACTGGTTTTATCACATTCTGAATTGAACGTTGAAAATGAGCTTTTCAGAGCCAGCAGAGGTCAAAATAAGCAGTAATGCAAACTCAGTCATAGACATAGATTATCACTTGCAACTTGCTTTAACATGTTTAACAGTGCATGAAATGTTGTCTAAAACAAAAAGAATAATGCATTTTAGTGGCTGGATCTGTTTTTATCACATTCTGAATTGAACGTTGAAAATGAGCTTTTCAGAGCCAGCAGAGGTCAAAATAAGCAGTAATGCAAACTCAGTCAGAGACATAGATTTTCACTTGCAACTTTCTTAAACATATTTAACAGTGCATGAATTGTTGTCTAAAACAAAAAGAATGATGCATTTTAGTGGCTGGATCTGTTTTTATCACTTTCTGAATTGGACGTTGAAAATGAGCTTTTCTCAGCCAGCAGAGAGGTCAAATCACAGTAATGCAAACTCAGTCAGAGACATAGATTTTCACTTGCAACTTGCTTTAACATGTTTAACAGTGCATGAATTGTTGTCTAAAACAAAAAAGAATGATGCATTTTATGGCTGGATCTCTTTTTATCACTTTCTGAATTGGACGTTGAAAATGAGCTTATCTCAGCCAGCAGAGAGGTCAAATCACAGTAATGCAAACTCAGTCAGAGACTTAGATTTTCACTTGCAACTTGCTTTAACATGTTTAACAGTGCATGAAATGTTGTCTAAAACAAAAAGATAATGCTTTTTAGTGGCTGGAACTGGTTTTATCACATTCTGAATTGAACGTTGAAAATGAGCTTTTCAGAGCCAGCAGAGGTCAAAATAAGCAGTAATGCAAACTCAGTCATAGACATAGATTTTCACTTGCAACTTGCTTAACATGTTTAACAGTGCATGAAATGTTATCTAAAACAAAAAGAATAATGCATTTTAGTGGCTGGATCTGGTTTTATCACTTTCTGAATTCAACGTTGAAAATGAGCTGTTCTCAGCCAGCAGAGGTCAAAATAAGCAGTAATGCAAACTCAGTCAGAGACATAGATTTTCACTTGCAACTTGCTTTAACATGTTTAACAGTGCATGAATTGTTGTCTAAAACAAAAAGAAAATGCTTTTTAGTGGCTGGAACTGGTTTTATCACATTCTGAATTGAACGTTGAAAATGAGCTTTTCAGAGCCAGCAGAGGTCAAAATAAGCAGTGATGCAAACTCAGTCATAGACATAGATTTTCACTTGCAACTTTCTTAAACATATTTAACAGTGCATGAAATGTTGTCTAAAACAAAAAGAAAATGCTTTTTAGTGGCTGGAACTGGTTTTATCACATTCTGAATTCAACGTTGAAAATGAGCTTTTCAGAGCCAGCAGAGGTCAAAATAAGCAGTAATGCAAACTCAGTCATAAACATAGATTTTCACTTGCAACTTGCTTTAACATGTTTAACAGTGCATGAAATGTTGTCTAAAACAAAAAGATAATGCTTTTTAGTGGCTGGAACTGGTTTTATCACATTCTGAATTGAACGTTGAAAATGAGCTTTTCAGAGCCAGCAGAGGTCAAAATAAGCAGTAATGCAAAACTCAGTCATAGACATAGATTTTCACTTGCAACTTGCTTTAACATAGATAACAGTGCATGAAATGTTGTCTAAAACAAAAAGAAAATGCTTTTTAGTGGCTGGATCTGGTTTTATCACATTCTGAATTGAACGTTGAAAATGAGCTTTTCAGAGCCAGCAGAGGTCAAAATAAGCAGTAATGCAAACTCAGTCATAGACATAGATTTTCACTTGCAACTTGCTTTAACATGTGTAACAGTGCATGAAATGTTGTCTAAAACAAAAAGAATGATGCATTTTAGTGGCTGGATCTGGTTTTATCACTTTCTGAATTCAACGTTGAAAATGAGCTGTTCTCAGCCAGCAGAGGTCAAAATAAGCAGTAATGCAAACTCAGTCATAGACATAGATTTTCACTTGCAACTTGCTTTAACATGTTTAACAGTGCATGAAATGTTGTCTAAAACAAAAAGAATGATGCATTTTAGTGGCTGGATCTGGTTTTATCACATTCTGAATTGAACGTTGAAAATGAGCTTTTCAGAGCCAGCAGAGGTCAAAATAAGCAGTAATGCAAACTCAGTCATAGACATAGATTTTCACTTGCAACTTGCTTTAACATGTTTAACAGTGCATGAAATGTTGTCTAAAACAAAAAGAATGATGCATTTTAGTGGCTGGATCTGGTTTTATCACTTTCTGAATTCAACGTTGAAAATGAGCTGTTCTCAGCCAGCTGAGGTCAAAATAAGCAGTAATGCAAACTCAGTCAGAGACATAGATTTTCACTTGCAACTTGCTTTAACATGTTTAACAGTGCATGAATTGTTGTCTAAAACAAAAAGAATGATGCATTTTAGTGGCTGGATCTGGTTTTATCACATTCTGAATTGAACGTTGAAAATGAGCTTTTCAGAGCCAGCAGAGGTCAAAATAAGCAGTAATGCAAACTCAGTCAGAGACAAAGATTTTCATTTGCAACTTGCTTTAACATGTTTAACAGTGCATGAAATGTTATCTAAAACAAAAAGAATAATGCATTTTAGTGGCTGGATCTGGTTTTATCACTTTCTGAATTCAACGTTGAAAATGAGCTGTTCTCAGCCAGCAGAGGTCAAAATAAGTAGTAATGCAAACTCAGTCATAGACATAGATTTTCACTTGCAACTTGCTTTAACATATTTAACAGTGCATGAAATGTTGTCTAAAACAAAAAGAAAATGCTTTTTAGTGGCTGGATCTGGTTTTATCACATTCTGAATTGAACGTTGAAAATGAGCTTTTCAGAGCCAGCAGAGGTCAAAATAAGCAGTAATGCAAACTCAGTCAGAGACAAAGATTTTCATTTGCAACTTGCTTTAACATGTTTAACAGTGCATGAAATGTTGTCTAAAACAAAAAGAAAATGCTTTTTAGTGGCTGGATCTGGTTTTATCACATTCTGAATTGAACGTTGAAAATGAGCTTTTCAGAGCCAGCAGAGGTCAAAATAAGCAGTAATGCAAACTCAGTCATAGACATAGATTTTCACTTGCAACTTGCTTTAACATGTTTAACAGTGCATGAAATGTTGTCTAAAACAAAAAGAAAATGCTTTTTAGTGGCTGGATCTGGTTTTATCACATTCTGAAGTGAACGTTGAAAATGAGCTTTTCAGAGCCAGCAGAGGTCAAAATAAGCAGTAATGCAAACTCAGTCAGAGACATAGATTTTCATTTGCAACTTTCTTAAACATATTTAACAGTGCATGAAATGTTGTCTAAAACAAAAAGAAAATGCTTTCTAGTGGCTGGAACTGGTTTTATCACATTCTGAATTGAACGTTGAAAATGAGCTTTTCAGAGCCAGCAGAGGTCAAAATAAGCAGTAATGCAAACTCAGTCATAGACATAGATTTTCACTTGCAACTTGCTTTAACATGTTTAACAGTGCATGAAATGTTGTCTAAAACAAAAAGAAAATGCTTTTTAGTGGCTGAAACTGGTTTTATCACATTCTGAATTGAACGTTGAAAATGAGCTTTTCAGAGCCAGCAGAGGTCAAAATAAGCAGTAATGCAAACTCAGTCAGAGACAAAGATTTTCACTTGCAACTTGCTTTAACATGTTTAACAGTGCATGAAATGTTGTCTAAAACAAAAAGAAAATGCTTTTTAGTGGCTGGATCTGGTTTTATCACATTCTGAATTGAACGTTGAAAATGAGCTTTTCAGAGCCAGCAGAGGTCAAAATAAGCAGTAATGCAAACTCAGTCATAGACATAGATTTTCACTTGCAACTTGCTTTAACATGTTTAACAGTGCATGAAATGTTGTCTAAAACAAAAAGAAAATGCTTTTTAGTGGCTGGAACTGGTTTTATCACATTCTGAATTGAACGTTGAAAATGAGCTTTTCAGAGCCAGCAGAGGTCAAAATAAGCAGTAATGCAAACTCAGTCAGAGACAAAGATTTTCACTTGCAACTTGCTTTAACATGTTTAACAGTGCATGAAATGTTGTCTAAAACAAAAAGAAAATGCTTTTTAGTGGCTGGATCTGGTTTTATCACATTCTGAATTGAACGTTGAAAATGAGCTTTTCAGAGCCAGCAGAGGTCAAAATAAGCAGTAATGCAAACTCAGTCAGAGACAAAGATTTTCATTTGCAACTTGCTTTAACATGTTTAACAGTGCATGAAATGTTGTCTAAAACAAAAAGAAAATGCTTTTTAGTGGCTGGATCTGGTTTTATCACATTCTGAATTGAACGTTGAAAATGAGCTTTTCAGAGCCAGCAGAGGTCAAAATAAGCAGTAATGCAAACTCAGTCATAGACATAGATTTTCACTTGCAACTTGCTTTAACATGTTTAACAGTGCATGAAATGTTATCTAAAACAAAAAGAATAATGCATTTTAGTGGCTGGATCTGGTTTTATCACTTTCTGAATTCAACGTTGAAAATGAGCTGTTCTCAGCCAGCAGAGGTCAAAATAAGTAGTAATGCAAACTCAGTCATAGACATAGATTTTCACTTGCAACTTGCTTTAACATATTTAACAGTGCATGAAATGTTGTCTAAAACAAAAAGAAAATGCTTTTCAGTGGCTGGAACTGGTTTTATCACATTCTGAATTGAACGTTGAAAATGAGCTTTTCAGAGCCAGCAGAGGTCAAAATAAGCAGTAATGCAAACTCAGTCAGAGACAAAGATTTTCATTTGCAACTTGCTTTAACATGTTTAACAGTGCATGAAATGTTGTCTAAAACAAAAAGAAAATGCTTTTTAGTGGCTGGATCTGGTTTTATCACATTCTGAATTGAACGTTGAAAATGAGCTTTTCAGAGCCAGCAGAGGTCAAAATAAGCAGTAATGCAAACTCAGTCATAGACATAGATTTTCACTTGCAACTTGCTTTAACATGTTTAACAGTGCATGAAATGTTATCTAAAACAAAAAGAATAATGCATTTTAGTGGCTGGATCTGGTTTTATCACTTTCTGAATTCAACGTTGAAAATGAGCTGTTCTCAGCCAGCAGAGGTCAAAATAAGTAGTAATGCAAACTCAGTCATAGACATAGATTTTCACTTGCAACTTGCTTTAACATATTTAACAGTGCATGAAATGTTGTCTAAAACAAAAATAAAATGCTTTTTAGTGGCTGGATCTGGTTTTATCACATTCTGAATTGAACGTTGAAAATGAGCTTTTCAGAGCCAGCAGAGGTCAAAATAAGCAGTGATGCAAACTCAGTCAGAGACAAAGATTTTCATTTGCAACTTGCTTTAACATGTTTAACAGTGCATGAAATGTTGTCTAAAACAAAAAGAAAATGCTTTTTAGTGGCTGGATCTGGTTTTATCACATTCTGAATTGAACGTTGAAAATGAGCTTTTCAGAGCCAGCAGAGGTCAAAATAAGCAGTAATGCAAACTCAGTCATAGACATAGATTTTCACTTGCAACTTGCTTTAACATGTTTAACAGTGCATGAAATGTTGTCTAAAACAAAAAGAAAATGCTTTTTAGTGGCTGGATCTGGTTTTATCACATTCTGAAGTGAACGTTGAAAATGAGCTTTTCAGAGCCAGCAGAGGTCAAAATAAGCAGTAATGCAAACTCAGTCAGAGACATAGATTTTCATTTGCAACTTTCTTAAACATATTTAACAGTGCATGAAATGTTGTCTAAAACAAAAAGAAAATGCTTTCTAGTGGCTGGAACTGGTTTTATCACATTCTGAATTGAGCGTTGAAAATGAGCTTTTCAGAGCCAGCAGAGGTCAAAATAAGCAGTAATGCAAACTCAGTCAGAGACATAGATTTTCACTTGCAACTTTCTTAAACATATTTAACAGTGCATGAAATGTTGTCTAAAACAAAAAGAAAATGCTTTTTAGTGGCTGGGACTGGTTTTATCACATTCTGAATTGAACGTTGAAAATGAGCTTTTCAGAGCCAGCAGAGGTCAAAATAAGCAGTAATGCAAACTCAGTCAGAGACATAGATTTTCACTTGCAACTTGCTTTAACATGTTTAACAGTGCATGAAATGTTGTCTAAAACAAAAAGAAAATGCTTTTTAGTGGCTGGATCTGGTTTTATCACATTCTGAATTGAACGTTGAAAATGAGCTTTTCAGAGCCAGCAGAGGTCAAAATAAGCAGTAATGCAAACTCAGTCATAGACATAGATTTTCACTTGCAACTTGCTTTAACATGTTTAACAGTGCATGAAATGTTGTCTAAAACAAAAAGAATGATGCATTTTAGTGGCTGGATCTGGTTTTATCACTTTCTGAAGTCAACGTTGAAAATGAGCTGTTCTCAGCCAGCAGAGGTCAAAATAAGCAGTGATGCAAACTCAGTCAGAGACATAGATTTTCACTTGCAACTTGCTTTAACATGTTTAACAGTGCATGAATTGTTGTCTAAAACAAAAAGAATGATGCATTTTAGTGGCTGGATCTGGTTTTATCACATTCTGAATTGAACGTTGAAAATGAGCTTTTCAGAGCCAGCAGAGGTCAAAATAAGCAGTAATGCAAACTCAGTCGTAGACATAGATTTTCACTTGCAACTTGCTTTAAAATGTTTAACAGTGCATGAATTGTTGTCTAAAACAAAAAGAAAATGCTTTTTAGTGGCTGGAAATGGTTTTATCACATTCTGAATTGAACGTTGAAAATGAGCTTTTCAGAGCCAGCAGAGGTCAAAATAAGCAGTGATGCAAACTCAGTCATAGACATAGATTTTCACTTGCAACTTTCTTAAACATATTTAACAGTGCATGAAATGTTGTCTAAAACAAAAAGAAAATGCTTTTTAGTGGCTGGAACTGGTTTTATCACATTCTGAATTGAACGTTGAAAATGTGCTTTTCAGAGCCAGCAGAGGTCAAAATAAGCAGTAATGCAAACTCAGTCAGAGACATAGATTTTCACTTGCAACTTGCTTTAACATGTTTAACAGTGCATGAAATGTTGTCTAAAACAAAAAGAAAATGCTTTTTAGTGGCTGGATCTGGTTTTATCACATTCTGAATTGAACGTTGAAAATGAGCTTTTCAGAGCCAGCAGAGGTCAAAATAAGCAGTAATGCAAACTCAGTCATAGACATAGATTTTCACTTGCAACTTGCTTTAACATGTTTAACAGTGCATGAAATGTTATCTAAAACAAAAAGAATAATGCATTTTAGTGGCTGGATCTGGTTTTATCACTTTCTGAATTCAACGTTGAAAATGAGCTGTTCTCAGCCAGCAGAGGTCAAAATAAGCAGTAATGCAAACTCAGTCAGAGTCATAGATTTTCACTTGCAACTTGCTTTAACATGTTTAACAGTGCATGAATTATTGTCTAAAACAAAAAGAAAATGCTTTTTAGTGGCTGGAACTGGTTTTATAACATTCTGAATTGAATGTTGAAAATGAGCTTTTCAGAGCCAGCAGAGGTCAAAATAAGCAGTGATGCAAACTCAGTCATAGACATAGATTTTCACTTGCAACTTTCTTAAACATATTTAACAGTGCATGAAATGTTGTCTAAAACAAAAAGAAAATGCTTTTTAGTGGCTGGAACTGGTTTTATCACATTCTGAATTGAACGTTGAAAATGAGCTTTTCAGAGCCAGCAGAGGTCAAAATAAGCAGTAATGCAAACTCAGTCAGAGACATAGATTTTCACTTGCAACTTGCTTTAACATGTTTAACTGTGCATGAAATGTTGTCTAAAACAAAAAGAAAATGCTTTTTAGTGGCTGGATCTGGTTTTATCACATTCTGAATTGAACGTTGAAAATGAGCTTTTCAGAGCCAGCAGAGGTCAAAATAAGCAGTAATGCAAACTCAGTCATAGACATAGATTTTCACTTGCAACTTGCTTTAACATGTTTAACAGTGCATGAAATGTTGTCTAAAACAAAAAGAATGATGCATTTTAGTGGCTGGATCTGGTTTTATCACTTTCTGAAGTCAACGTTGAAAATGAGCTGTTCTCAGCCAGCAGAGGTCAAAATAAGCAGTGATGCAAACTCAGTCATAGACATAGATTTTCACTTGCAACTTGCTTTAACATGTTTAACAGTGCATGAAATGTTATCTAAAACAAAAAGATTAATGCATTTTAGTGGCTGGATCTGGTTTTATCACTTTCTGAATTCAACGTTGAAAATGAGCTGTTCTCAGCCAGCAGAGGTCAAAATAAGTAGTAATGCAAACTCAGTCATAGACATAGATTTTCACTTGCAACTTGCTTTAACATATTTAACAGTGCATGAAATGTTGTCTAAAACAAAAAGAAAATGCTTTTTAGTGGCTGGATCTGGTTTTATCACATTCTGAATTGAACGTTGAAAATGAGCTTTTCAGAGCCAGCAGAGGTCAAAATAAGCAGTAATGCAAACTCAGTCAGAGACAAAGATTTTCATTTGCAACTTGCTTTAACATGTTTAACAGTGCATGAAATGTTGTCTAAAACAAAAAGAAAATGCTTTTTAGTGGCTGGATCTGGTTTTATCACATTCTGAATTGAACGTTGAAAATGAGCTTTTCAGAGCCAGCAGAGGTCAAAATAAGCAGTAATGCAAACTCAGTCATAGACATAGATTTTCACTTGCAACTTGCTTTAACATGTTTAACAGTGCATGAAATGTTGTCTAAAACAAAAAGAAAATGCTTTTTAGTGGCTGGATCTGGTTTTATCACATTCTGAAGTGAACGTTGAAAATGAGCTTTTCAGAGCCAGCAGAGGTCAAAATAAGCAGTAATGCAAACTCAGTCAGAGACATAGATTTTCATTTGCAACTTTCTTAAACATATTTAACAGTGCATGAAATGTTGTCTAAAACAAAAAGAAAATGCTTTCTAGTGGCTGGAACTGGTTTAATCACATTCTGAATTGAACGTTGAAAATGAGCTTTTCAGAGCCAGCAGAGGTCAAAATAAGCAGTAATGCAAACTCAGTCAGAGACAAAGATTTTCACTTGCAACTTGCTTTAACATGTTTAACAGTGCATGAAATGTTGTCTAAAACAAAAAGAAAATGCTTTTTAGTGGCTGGATCTGGTTTTATCACATTCTGAATTGAACGTTGAAAATGAGCTTTTCAGAGCCAGCAGAGGTCAAAATAAGCAGTAATGCAAACTCAGTCAGAGACAAAGATTTTCATTTGCAACTTGCTTTAACATGTTTAACAGTGCATGAAATGTTGTCTAAAACAAAAAGAAAATGCTTTTTAGTGGCTGGATCTGGTTTTATCACATTCTGAATTGAACGTTGAAAATGAGCTTTTCAGAGCCAGCAGAGGTCAAAATAAGCAGTAATGCAAACTCAGTCATAGACATAGATTTTCACTTGCAACTTGCTTTAACATGTTTAACAGTGCATGAAATGTTATCTAAAACAAAAAGAATAATGCATTTTAGTGGCTGGATCTGGTTTTATCACTTTCTGAATTCAACGTTGAAAATGAGCTGTTCTCAGCCAGCAGAGGTCAAAATAAGTAGTAATGCAAACTCAGTCATAGACATAGATTTTCACTTGCAACTTGCTTTAACATATTTAACAGTGCATGAAATGTTGTCTAAAACAAAAAGAAAATGCTTTTTAGTGGCTGGATCTGGTTTTATCACATTCTGAATTGAACGTTGAAAATGAGCTTTTCAGAGCCAGCAGAGGTCAAAATAAGCAGTAATGCAAACTCAGTCATAGACATAGATTTTCACTTGCAACTTGCTTTAACATGTTTAACAGTGCATGAAATGTTGTCTAAAACAAAAAGAAAATGCTTTTTAGTGGCTGGATCTGGTTTTATCACATTCTGAAGTGAACGTTGAAAATGAGCTTTTCAGAGCCAGCAGAGGTCAAAATAAGCAGTAATGCAAACTCAGTCAGAGACATAGATTTTCATTTGCAACTTTCTTAAACATATTTAACAGTGCATGAAATGTTGTCTAAAACAAAAAGAAAATGCTTTCTAGTGGCTGGAACTGGTTTTATCACATTCTGAATTGAACGTTGAAAATGAGCTTTTCAGAGCCAGCAGAGGTCAAAATAAGCAGTAATGCAAACTCAGTCAGAGACATAGATTTTCACTTGCAACTTGCTTTAACATGTTTAACAGTGCATGAAATGTTGTCTAAAACAAAAAGAAAATGCTTTTTAGTGGCTGGATCTGGTTTTATCACATTCTGAATTGAACGTTGAAAATGAGCTTTTCAGAGCCAGCAGAGGTCAAAATAAGCAGTAATGCAAACTCAGTCATAGACATAGATTTTCACTTGCAACTTGCTTTAACATGTTTAACAGTGCATGAAATGTTGTCTAAAACAAAAAGAATGATGCATTTTAGTGGCTGGATCTGGTTTTATCACTTTCTGAAGTCAACGTTGAAAATGAGCTGTTCTCAGCCAGCAGAGGTCAAAATAAGCAGTGATGCAAACTCAGTCAGAGACATAGATTTTCACTTGCAACTTGCTTTAACATGTTTAACAGTGCATGAATTGTTGTCTAAAACAAAAAGAATGATGCATTTTAGTGGCTGGATCTGGTTTTATCACATTCTGAATTGAACGTTGAAAATGAGCTTTTCAGAGCCAGCAGAGGTCAAAATAAGCAGTAATGCAAACTCAGTCGTAGACATAGATTTTCACTTGCAACTTGCTTTAAAATGTTTAACAGTGCATGAATTGTTGTCTAAAACAAAAAGAAAATGCTTTTTAGTGGCTGGAAATGGTTTTATCACATTCTGAATTGAACGTTGAAAATGAGCTTTTCAGAGCCAGCAGAGGTCAAAATAAGCAGTGATGCAAACTCAGTCATAGACATAGATTTTCACTTGCAACTTTCTTAAACATATTTAACAGTGCATGAAATGTTGTCTAAAACAAAAAGAAAATGCTTTTTAGTGGCTGGAACTGGTTTTATCACATTCTGAATTGAACGTTGAAAATGTGCTTTTCAGAGCCAGCAGAGGTCAAAATAAGCAGTAATGCAAACTCAGTCAGAGACATAGATTTTCACTTGCAACTTGCTTTAACATGTTTAACAGTGCATGAAATGTTGTCTAAAACAAAAAGAAAATGCTTTTTAGTGGCTGGATCTGGTTTTATCACATTCTGAATTGAACGTTGAAAATGAGCTTTTCAGAGCCAGCAGAGGTCAAAATAAGCAGTAATGCAAACTCAGTCATAGACATAGATTTTCACTTGCAACTTGCTTTAACATGTTTAACAGTGCATGAAATGTTATCTAAAACAAAAAGAATAATGCATTTTAGTGGCTGGATCTGGTTTTATCACTTTCTGAATTCAACGTTGAAAATGAGCTGTTCTCAGCCAGCAGAGGTCAAAATAAGCAGTAATGCAAACTCAGTCAGAGTCATAGATTTTCACTTGCAACTTGCTTTAACATGTTTAACAGTGCATGAATTATTGTCTAAAACAAAAAGAAAATGCTTTTTAGTGGCTGGAACTGGTTTTATAACATTCTGAATTGAACGTTGAAAATGAGCTTTTCAGAGCCAGCAGAGGTCAAAATAAGCAGTAATGCAAACTCAGTCATAGACATAGATTTTCACTTGCAACTTGCTTTAACATGTTTAACAGTGCATGAAATGTTGTCTAAAACAAAAAGAAAATGCTTTTTAGTGGCTGGATCTGGTTTTATCACATTCTGAAGTGAACGTTGAAAATGAGCTTTTCAGAGCCAGCAGAGGTCAAAATAAGCAGTAATGCAAACTCAGTCAGAGACATAGATTTTCATTTGCAACTTTCTTAAACATATTTAACAGTGCATGAAATGTTGTCTAAAACAAAAAGAAAATGCTTTCTAGTGGCTGGAACTGGTTTAATCACATTCTGAATTGAACGTTGAAAATGAGCTTTTCAGAGCCAGCAGAGGTCAAAATAAGCAGTAATGCAAACTCAGTCAGAGACAAAGATTTTCACTTGCAACTTGCTTTAACATGTTTAACAGTGCATGAAATGTTGTCTAAAACAAAAAGAAAATGCTTTTTAGTGGCTGGATCTGGTTTTATCACATTCTGAATTGAACGTTGAAAATGAGCTTTTCAGAGCCAGCAGAGGTCAAAATAAGCAGTAATGCAAACTCAGTCAGAGACAAAGATTTTCATTTGCAACTTGCTTTAACATGTTTAACAGTGCATGAAATGTTGTCTAAAACAAAAAGAAAATGCTTTTTAGTGGCTGGATCTGGTTTTATCACATTCTGAATTGAACGTTGAAAATGAGCTTTTCAGAGCCAGCAGAGGTCAAAATAAGCAGTAATGCAAACTCAGTCATAGACATAGATTTTCACTTGCAACTTGCTTTAACATGTTTAACAGTGCATGAAATGTTATCTAAAACAAAAAGAATAATGCATTTTAGTGGCTGGATCTGGTTTTATCACTTTCTGAATTCAACGTTGAAAATGAGCTGTTCTCAGCCAGCAGAGGTCAAAATAAGTAGTAATGCAAACTCAGTCATAGACATAGATTTTCACTTGCAACTTGCTTTAACATATTTAACAGTGCATGAAATGTTGTCTAAAACAAAAAGAAAATGCTTTTTAGTGGCTGGATCTGGTTTTATCACATTCTGAATTGAACGTTGAAAATGAGCTTTTCAGAGCCAGCAGAGGTCAAAATAAGCAGTAATGCAAACTCAGTCATAGACATAGATTTTCACTTGCAACTTGCTTTAACATGTTTAACAGTGCATGAAATGTTGTCTAAAACAAAAAGAAAATGCTTTTTAGTGGCTGGATCTGGTTTTATCACATTCTGAAGTGAACGTTGAAAATGAGCTTTTCAGAGCCAGCAGAGGTCAAAATAAGCAGTAATGCAAACTCAGTCAGAGACATAGATTTTCATTTGCAACTTTCTTAAACATATTTAACAGTGCATGAAATGTTGTCTAAAACAAAAAGAAAATGCTTTCTAGTGGCTGGAACTGGTTTTATCACATTCTGAATTGAACGTTGAAAATGAGCTTTTCAGAGCCAGCAGAGGTCAAAATAAGCAGTAATGCAAACTCAGTCAGAGACATAGATTTTCACTTGCAACTTGCTTTAACATGTTTAACAGTGCATGAAATGTTGTCTAAAACAAAAAGAAAATGCTTTTTAGTGGCTGGATCTGGTTTTATCACATTCTGAATTGAACGTTGAAAATGAGCTTTTCAGAGCCAGCAGAGGTCAAAATAAGCAGTAATGCAAACTCAGTCATAGACATAGATTTTCACTTGCAACTTGCTTTAACATGTTTAACAGTGCATGAAATGTTGTCTAAAACAAAAAGAATGATGCATTTTAGTGGCTGGATCTGGTTTTATCACTTTCTGAAGTCAACGTTGAAAATGAGCTGTTCTCAGCCAGCAGAGGTCAAAATAAGCAGTGATGCAAACTCAGTCAGAGACATAGATTTTCACTTGCAACTTGCTTTAACATGTTTAACAGTGCATGAATTGTTGTCTAAAACAAAAAGAATGATGCATTTTAGTGGCTGGATCTGGTTTTATCACATTCTGAATTGAACGTTGAAAATGAGCTTTTCAGAGCCAGCAGAGGTCAAAATAAGCAGTAATGCAAACTCAGTCGTAGACATAGATTTTCACTTGCAACTTGCTTTAAAATGTTTAACAGTGCATGAATTGTTGTCTAAAACAAAAAGAAAATGCTTTTTAGTGGCTGGAAATGGTTTTATCACATTCTGAATTGAACGTTGAAAATGAGCTTTTCAGAGCCAGCAGAGGTCAAAATAAGCAGTGATGCAAACTCAGTCATAGACATAGATTTTCACTTGCAACTTTCTTAAACATATTTAACAGTGCATGAAATGTTGTCTAAAACAAAAAGAAAATGCTTTTTAGTGGCTGGAACTGGTTTTATCACATTCTGAATTGAACGTTGAAAATGTGCTTTTCAGAGCCAGCAGAGGTCAAAATAAGCAGTAATGCAAACTCAGTCAGAGACATAGATTTTCACTTGCAACTTGCTTTAACATGTTTAACAGTGCATGAAATGTTGTCTAAAACAAAAAGAAAATGCTTTTTAGTGGCTGGATCTGGTTTTATCACATTCTGAATTGAACGTTGAAAATGAGCTTTTCAGAGCCAGCAGAGGTCAAAATAAGCAGTAATGCAAACTCAGTCATAGACATAGATTTTCACTTGCAACTTGCTTTAACATGTTTAACAGTGCATGAAATGTTATCTAAAACAAAAAGAATAATGCATTTTAGTGGCTGGATCTGGTTTTATCACTTTCTGAATTCAACGTTGAAAATGAGCTGTTCTCAGCCAGCAGAGGTCAAAATAAGCAGTAATGCAAACTCAGTCAGAGTCATAGATTTTCACTTGCAACTTGCTTTAACATGTTTAACAGTGCATGAATTATTGTCTAAAACAAAAAGAAAATGCTTTTTAGTGGCTGGAACTGGTTTTATAACATTCTGAATTGAATGTTGAAAATGAGCTTTTCAGAGCCAGCAGAGGTCAAAATAAGCAGTGATGCAAACTCAGTCATAGACATAGATTTTCACTTGCAACTTTCTTAAACATATTTAACAGTGCATGAAATGTTGTCTAAAACAAAAAGAAAATGCTTTTTAGTGGCTGGAACTGGTTTTATCACATTCTGAATTGAACGTTGAAAATTAGCTTTTCAGAGCCAGCAGAGGTCAAAATAAGCAGTAATGCAAACTCAGTCAGAGACATAGATTTTCACTTGCAACTTGCTTTAACATGTTTAACAGTGCATGAAATGTTGTCTAAAACAAAAAGATAATGCTTTTTAGTGGCTGGAACTGGTTTTATCACATTCTGAATTGAACGTTGAAAATGAGCTTTTCAGAGCCAGCAGAGGTCAAAATAAGCAGTAATGCAAACTCAGTCATAGACATAGATTTTCACTTGCAACTTGCTTTAACATGTTTAACAGTGCATGAAATGTTGTCTAAAACAAAAAGAAAATGCTTTTTAGTGGCTGGAACTGGTTTTATCACATTCTGAATTGAACGTTGAAAATGAGCTTTTCAGAGCCAGCAGAGGTCAAAATAAGCAGTAATGCAAACTCAGTCAGAGACAAAGATTTTCACTTGCAACTTGCTTTAACATGTTTAACAGTGCATGAAATGTTGTCTAAAACAAAAAGAAAATGCTTTTTAGTGGCTGGATCTGGTTTTATCACATTCTGAATTGAACGTTGAAAATGAGCTTTTCAGAGCCAGCAGAGGTCAAAATAAGCAGTAATGCAAACTCAGTCATAGACATAGATTTTCACTTGCAACTTTCTTAAACATATTTAACAGTGCATGAAATGTTGTCTAAAACAAAAAGAAAATGCTTTTTAGTGGCTGGAACTGGTTTTATCACATTCTGAATTGAACGTTGAAAATGAGCTTTTCAGAGCCAGCAGAGGTCAAAATAAGCAGTAATGCAAACTCAGTCATAGACATAGATTTTCACTTGCAACTTGCTTTAACATGTTTAACAGTGCATGAAATGTTGTCTAAAACAAAAAGAAAATGCTTTTTAGTGGCTGGAACTGGTTTTATCACATTCTGAATTGAACGTTGAAAATGAGCTTTTCAGAGCCAGCAGAGGTCAAAATAAGCAGTAATGCAAACTCAGTCAGAGACAAAGATTTTCACTTGCAACTTGCTTTAACATGTTTAACAGTGCATGAAATGTTGTATAAAACAAAAAGAAAATGCTTTTTAGTGGCTGGATCTGGTTTTATCACATTCTGAATTGAACGTTGAAAATGAGCTTTTCAGAGCCAGCAGAGGTCAAAATAAGCAGTAATGCAAACTCAGTCATAGACATAGATTTTCACTTGCAACTTGCTTTAACATGTTTAACAGTGCATGAAATGTTGTCTACAACAAATAGAAAATGCTTTTTAGTGGCTGGAACTGGTTTTATCACATTCTGAATTGAACGTTGAAAATGAGCTTTTCAGAGCCAGCAGAGGTCAAAATAAGCAGTGATGCAAACTCAGTCAGAGACAAAGATTTTCACTTGCAACTTGCTTTAACATGTTTAACAGTGCATGAAATGTTGTCTAAAACAAAAAGAAAATGCTTTTTAGTGGCTGGATCTGGTTTTATCACATTCTGAATTGAACGTTGAAAATGAGCTTTTCAGAGCCAGCAGAGGTCAAAATAAGCAGTAATGCAAACTCAGTCAGAGACAAAGATTTTCATTTGCAACTTGCTTTAACATGTTTAACAGTGCATGAAATGTTGTCTAAAACAAAAAGAAAATGCTTTTTAGTGGCTGGATCTGGTTTTATCACATTCTGAATTGAACGTTGAAAATGAGCTTTTCAGAGCCAGCAGAGGTCAAAATAAGCAGTAATGCAAACTCAGTCATAGACATAGATTTTCACTTGCAACTTGCTTTAACATGTTTAACAGTGCATGAAATGTTATCTAAAACAAAAAGAATAATGCATTTTAGTGGCTGGATCTGGTTTTATCACTTTCTGAATTCAACGTTGAAAATGAGCTGTTCTCAGCCAGCAGAGGTCAAAATAAGTAGTAATGCAAACTCAGTCATAGACATAGATTTTCACTTGCAACTTGCTTTAACATATTTAACAGTGCATGAAATGTTGTCTAAAACAAAAAGAAAATGCTTTTTAGTGGCTGGATCTGGTTTTATCACATTCTGAATTGAACGTTGAAAATGAGCTTTTCAGAGCCAGCAGAGGTCAAAATAAGCAGTAATGCAAACTCAGTCAGAGACAAAGATTTTCATTTGCAACTTGCTTTAACATGTTTAACAGTGCATGAAATGTTGTCTAAAACAAAAAGAAAATGCTTTTTAGTGGCTGGATCTGGTTTTATCACATTCTGAATTGAACGTTGAAAATGAGCTTTTCAGAGCCAGCAGAGGTCAAAATAAGCAGTAATGCAAACTCAGTCATAGACATAGATTTTCACTTGCAACTTGCTTTAACATGTTTAACAGTGCATGAAATGTTGTCTAAAACAAAAAGAAAATGCTTTTTAGTGGCTGGATCTGGTTTTATCACATTCTGAAGTGAACGTTGAAAATGAGCTTTTCAGAGCCAGCAGAGGTCAAAATAAGCAGTAATGCAAACTCAGTCAGAGACATAGATTTTCATTTGCAACTTTCTTAAACATATTTAACAGTGCATGAAATGTTGTCTAAAACAAAAAGAAAATGCTTTCTAGTGGCTGGAACTGGTTTTATCACATTCTGAATTGAGCGTTGAAAATGAGCTTTTCAGAGCCAGCAGAGGTCAAAATAAGCAGTAATGCAAACTCAGTCAGAGACATAGATTTTCACTTGCAACTTTCTTAAACATATTTAACAGTGCATGAAATGTTGTCTAAAACAAAAAGAAAATGCTTTTTAGTGGCTGGGACTGGTTTTATCACATTCTGAATTGAACGTTGAAAATGAGCTTTTCAGAGCCAGCAGAGGTCAAAATAAGCAGTAATGCAAACTCAGTCAGAGACATAGATTTTCACTTGCAACTTGCTTTAACATGTTTAACAGTGCATGAAATGTTGTCTAAAACAAAAAGAAAATGCTTTTTAGTGGCTGGATCTGGTTTTATCACATTCTGAATTGAACGTTGAAAATGAGCTTTTCAGAGCCAGCAGAGGTCAAAATAAGCAGTAATGCAAACTCAGTCATAGACATAGATTTTCACTTGCAACTTGCTTTAACATGTTTAACAGTGCATGAAATGTTGTCTAAAACAAAAAGAATGATGCATTTTAGTGGCTGGATCTGGTTTTATCACTTTCTGAAGTCAACGTTGAAAATGAGCTGTTCTCAGCCAGCAGAGGTCAAAATAAGCAGTGATGCAAACTCAGTCAGAGACATAGATTTTCACTTGCAACTTGCTTTAACATGTTTAACAGTGCATGAATTGTTGTCTAAAACAAAAAGAATGATGCATTTTAGTGGCTGGATCTGGTTTTATCACATTCTGAATTGAACGTTGAAAATGAGCTTTTCAGAGCCAGCAGAGGTCAAAATAAGCAGTAATGCAAACTCAGTCGTAGACATAGATTTTCACTTGCAACTTGCTTTAAAATGTTTAACAGTGCATGAATTGTTGTCTAAAACAAAAAGAAAATGCTTTTTAGTGGCTGGAAATGGTTTTATCACATTCTGAATTGAACATTGAAAATGAGCTTTTCAGAGCCAGCAGAGGTCAAAATAAGCAGTGATGCAAACTCAGTCATAGACATAGATTTTCACTTGCAACTTTCTTAAACATATTTAACAGTGCATGAAATGTTGTCTAAAACAAAAAGAAAATGCTTTTTAGTGGCTGGAACTGGTTTTATCACATTCTGAATTGAACGTTGAAAATGTGCTTTTCAGAGCCAGCAGAGGTCAAAATAAGCAGTAATGCAAACTCAGTCAGAGACATAGATTTTCACTTGCAACTTGCTTTAACATGTTTAACAGTGCATGAAATGTTGTCTAAAACAAAAAGAAAATGCTTTTTAGTGGCTGGATCTGGTTTTATCACATTCTGAATTGAACGTTGAAAATGAGCTTTTCAGAGCCAGCAGAGGTCAAAATAAGCAGTAATGCAAACTCAGTCATAGACATAGATTTTCACTTGCAACTTGCTTTAACATGTTTAACAGTGCATGAAATGTTATCTAAAACAAAAAGAATAATGCATTTTAGTGGCTGGATCTGGTTTTATCACTTTCTGAATTCAACGTTGAAAATGAGCTGTTCTCAGCCAGCAGAGGTCAAAATAAGCAGTAATGCAAACTCAGTCAGAGTCATAGATTTTCACTTGCAACTTGCTTTAACATGTTTAACAGTGCATGAATTATTGTCTAAAACAAAAAGAAAATGCTTTTTAGTGGCTGGAACTGGTTTTATAACATTCTAAATTGAATGTTGAAAATGAGCTTTTCAGAGCCAGCAGAGGTCAAAATAAGCAGTGATGCAAACTCAGTCATAGACATAGATTTTCACTTGCAACTTTCTTAAACATATTTAACAGTGCATGAAATGTTGTCTAAAACAAAAAGAAAATGCTTTTTAGTGGCTGGAACTGGTTTTATCACATTCTGAATTGAACGTTGAAAATTAGCTTTTCAGAGCCAGCAGAGGTCAAAATAAGCAGTAATGCAAACTCAGTCAGAGACATAGATTTTCACTTGCAACTTGCTTTAACATGTTTAACAGTGCATGAAATGTTGTCTAAAACAAAAAGATAATGCTTTTTAGTGGCTGGAACTGGTTTTATCACATTCTGAATTGAACGTTGAAAATGAGCTTTTCAGAGCCAGCAGAGGTCAAAATAAGCAGTAATGCAAACTCAGTCATAGACATAGATTTTCACTTGCAACTTGCTTTAACATGTTTAACAGTGCATGAAATGTTGTCTAAAACAAAAAGAAAATGCTTTTTAGTGGCTGGAACTGGTTTTATCACATTCTGAATTGAACGTTGAAAATGAACTTTTCAGAGCCAGCAGAGGTCAAAATAAGCAGTAATGCAAACTCAGTCAGAGACAAAGATTTTCACTTGCAACTTGCTTTAACATGTTTAACAGTGCATGAAATGTTGTCTAAAACAAAAAGAAAATGCTTTTTAGTGGCTGGATCTGGTTTTATCACATTCTGAATTGAACGTTGAAAATTAGCTTTTCAGAGCCAGCAGAGGTCAAAATAAGCAGTAATGCAAACTCAGTCATAGACATAGATTTTCACTTGCAACTTGCTTTAACATGTTTAACAGTGCATGAAATGTTATCTAAAACAAAAAGAATAATGCATTTTAGTGGCTGGATCTGGTTTTATCACTTTCTGAATTCAACGTTGAAAATGAGCTGTTCTCAGCCAGCAGAGGTCAAAATAAGCAGTAATGCAAACTCAGTCAGAGACATAGATTTTCACTTGCAACTTGCTTTAACATGTTTAACAGTGCATGAATTGTTGTCTAAAACAAAAAGAAAATGCTTTTTAGTGGCTGGAAATGGTTTTATCACATTCTGAATTGAACGTTGAAAATGAGCTTTTCAGAGCCAGCAGAGGTCAAAATAAGCAGTGATGCAAACTCAGTCATAGACATAGATTTTCACTTGCAACTTTCTTAAACATATTTAGCAGTGCATGAAATGTTGTCTAAAACAAAAAGAAATTGCTTTTTAGATGCTGGAACTTGTTTTATCACATTCTGAATTGAACGTTGAAAATTAGCTTTTCAGAGCCAGCAGAGGTCAAAATAAGCAGTAATGCAAACTCAGTCAGAGACATAGATTTTCACTTGCAACTTGCTTTAACATGTTTAACAGTGCATGAAATGTTGTTTAAAACAAAAAGAAAATGCTTTTTAGTGGCTGGAAATGGTTTTATCACATTCTGAATTGAACGTTGAAAATGAGCTTTTCAGAGCCAGCAGAGGTCAAAATAAGCAGTGATGCAAACTCAGTCATAGACATAGATTTTCACTTGCAACTTGCTTTAACATGTTTAACAGTGCATGAAATGTTGTCTAAAACAAAAAGAAAATGCTTTTTAGTGGCTGGATCTGGTTTTATCACATTCTGAATTGAACGTTGAAAATGAGCTTTTCAGAGCCAGCAGAGGTCAAAATAAGCAGTAATGCAAACTCAGTCAGAGACAAAGATTTTCATTTGCAACTTGCTTTAACATGTTTAACAGTGCATGAAATGTTGTCTAAAACAAAAAGAAAATGCTTTTTAGTGGCTGGATCTGGTTTTATCACATTCTGAATTGAACGTTGAAAATGAGCTTTTCAGAGCCAGCAGAGGTCAAAATAAGCAGTAATGCAAACTCAGTCATAGACATATATTTTCACTTGCAACTTGCTTTAACATGTTTAACAGTGCATGAAATGTTATCTAAAACAAAAAGAATAATGCATTTTAGTGGCTGGATCTGGTTTTATCACTTTCTGAATTCAACGTTGAAAATGAGCTGTTCTCAGCCAGCAGAGGTCAAAATAAGCAGTAATGCAAACTCAGTCAGAGACAAAGATTTTCACTTGCAACTTGCTTTAACATGTTTAACAGTGCATGAAATGTTGTCTAAAACAAAAAGAAAATGCTTTTTAGTGGCTGGATCTGGTTTTATCACATTCTGAATTGAACGTTGAAAATGAGCTTTTCAGAGCCAGCAGAGGTCAAAATAAGCAGTAATGCAAACTCAGTCAGAGACAAAGATTTTCATTTGCAACTTGCTTTAACATGTTTAACAGTGCATGAAATGTTGTCTAAAACAAAAAGAAAATGCTTTTTAGTGGCTGGATCTGGTTTTATCACATTCTGAATTGAACGTTGAAAATGAGCTTTTCAGAGCCAGCAGAGGTCAAAATAAGCAGTAATGCAAACTCAGTCATAGACATAGATTTTCACTTGCAACTTGCTTTAACATGTTTAACAGTGCATGAAATGTTGTCTAAAACAAAAAGAAAATGCTTTTTAGTGGCTGGATCTGGTTTTATCACATTCTGAAGTGAACGTTGAAAATGAGCTTTTCAGAGCCAGCAGAGGTCAAAATAAGCAGTAATGCAAACTCAGTCAGAGACATAGATTTTCATTTGCAACTTTCTTAAACATATTTAACAGTGCATGAAATGTTGTCTAAAACAAAAAGAAAATGCTTTCTAGTGGCTGGAACTGGTTTTATCACATTCTGAATTGAGCGTTGAAAATGAGCTTTTCAGAGCCAGCAGAGGTCAAAATAAGCAGTAATGCAAACTCAGTCAGAGACATAGATTTTCACTTGCAACTTTCTTAAACATATTTAACAGTGCATGAAATGTTGTCTAAAACAAAAAGAAAATGCTTTTTAGTGGCTGGGACTGGTTTTATCACATTCTGAATTGAACGTTGAAAATGAGCTTTTCAGAGCCAGCAGAGGTCAAAATAAGCAGTAATGCAAACTCAGTCAGAGACATAGATTTTCACTTGCAACTTGCTTTAACATGTTTAACAGTGCATGAAATGTTGTCTAAAACAAAAAGAAAATGCTTTTTAGTGGCTGGATCTGGTTTTATCACATTCTGAATTAAACGTTGAAAATGAGCTTTTCAGAGCCAGCAGAGGTCAAAATAAGCAGTAATGCAAACTCAGTCATAGACATAGATTTTCACTTGCAACTTGCTTTAACATGTTTAACAGTGCATGAAATGTTGTCTAAAACAAAAAGAATGATGCATTTTAGTGGCTGCATCTGGTTTTATCACTTTCTGAAGTCAACGTTGAAAATGAGCTGTTCTCAGCCAGCAGAGGTCAAAATAAGCAGTGATGCAAACTCAGTCAGAGACATAGATTTTCACTTGCAACTTGCTTTAACATGTTTAACAGTGCATGAATTGTTGTCTAAAACAAAAAGAATGATGCATTTTAGTGGCTAGATCTGGTTTTATCACATTCTGAATTGAACGTTGAAAATGAGCTTTTCAGAGCCAGCAGAGGTCAAAATAAGCAGTAATGCAAACTCAGTCGTAGACATAGATTTTCACTTGCAACTTGCTTTAACATGTTTAACAGTGCATGAATTGTTGTCTAAAACAAAAAGAAAATGCTTTTTAGTGGCTGGAAATGGTTTCATCACATTCTGAATTGAACGTTGAAAATGAGCTTTTCAGAGCCAGCAGAGGTCAAAATAAGCAGTGATGCAAACTCAGTCATAGACATAGATTTTCACTTGCAACTTTCTTAAACATATTTAACAGTGCATGAAATGTTGTCTAAAACAAAAAGAAAATGCTTTTTAGTGGCTGGAACTGGTTTTATCACATTCTGAATTGAACGTTGAAAATGTGCTTTTCAGAGCCAGCAGAGGTCAAAATAAGCAGTAATGCAAACTCAGTCAGAGACAAAGATTTTCACTTGCAACTTGCTTTAACATGTTTAACAGTGCATGAAATGTTGTCTAAAACAAAAAGAAAATGCTTTTTAGTGGCTGGATCTGGTTTTATCACATTCTGAATTGAACGTTGAAAATGAGCTTTTCAGAGCCAGCAGAGGTCAAAATAAGCAGTAATGCAAACTCAGTCATAGACATAGATTTTCACTTGCAACTTGCTTTAACATGTTTAACAGTGCATGAAATGTTATCTAAAACAAAAAGAATAATGCATTTTAGTGGCTAGATCTGGTTTTATCACTTTCTGAATTCAACGTTGAAAATGAGCTGTTCTCAGCCAGCAGAGGTCAAAATAAGCAGTAATGCAAACTCAGTCAGAGACAAAGATTTTCACTTGCAACTTGCTTTAACATGTTTAACAGTGCATGAAATGTTGTCTAAAACAAAAAGAAAATGCTTTTTAGTGGCTGGATCTGGTTTTATCACATTCTGAATTGAACGTTGAAAATGAGCTTTTCAGAGCCAGCAGAGGTCAAAATAAGCAGTAATGCAAACTCAGTCATAGACATAGATTTTCACTTGCAACTTTCTTAAACATATTTAACAGTGCATGAAATGTTGTCTAAAACAAAAAGAAAATGCTTTTTAGTGTCTGGAACTGGTTTTATCACATTCTGAATTGAACGTTGAAAATGAGCTTTTCAGAGCCAGCAGAGGTCAAAATAAGCAGTAATGCAAACTCAGTCAGAGACATAGATTTTCACTTGCAACTTGCTTTAACATGTTTAACAGTGCATGAAATGTTGTCTAAAACAAAAAGATAATGCTTTTTAGTGGCTGGAACTGGTTTTATCACATTCTAAATTGAACGTTGAAAATGAGCTTTTCAGAGCCAGCAGAGGTCAAAATAAGCAGTAATGCAAACTCAGTCATAGACATAGATTTTCACTTGCAACTTGCTTTAACATGTTTAACAGTGCATGAAATGTTGTCTAAAACAAAAAGAAAATGCTTTTTAGTGGCTGGAACTGGTTTTATCACATTCTGAATTGAACGTTGAAAATGAGCTTTTCAGAGCAAGCAGAGGTCAAAATAAGCAGTAATGCAAACTCAGTCAGAGACAAAGATTTTCACTTGCAACTTGCTTTAACATGTTTAACAGTGCATGAAATGTTGTCTAAAACAAAAAGAAAATGCTTTTTAGTGGCTGGATCTGGTTTTATCACATTCTGAATTGAACGTTGAAAATGAGCTTTTCAGAGCCAGCAGAGGTCAAAATAAGCAGTAATGCAAACTCAGTCAGAGACAAAGATTTTCATTTGCAACTTGCTTTAACATGTTTAACAGTGCATGAAATGTTGTCTAAAACAAAAAGAAAATGCTTTTTAGTGGCTGGATCTGGTTTTATCACATTCTGAATTGAACGTTGAAAATGAGCTTTTCAGAGCCAGCAGAGGTCAAAATAAGCAGTAATGCAAACTCAGTCATAGACATAGATTTTCACTTGCAACTTGCTTTAACATGTTTAACAGTGCATGAAATGTTATCTAAAACAAAAAGAATAATGCATTTTAGTGGCTGGATCTGGTTTTATCACTTTCTGAATTCAACGTTGAAAATGAGCTGTTCTCAGCCAGCAGAGGTCAAAATAAGTAGTAATGCAAACTCAGTCATAGACATAGATTTTCACTTGCAACTTGCTTTAACATATTTAACAGTGCATGAAATGTTGTCTAAAACAAAAAGAAAATGCTTTTTAGTGGCTGGATCTGGTTTTATCACATTCTGAATTGAACGTTGAAAATGAGCTTTTCAGAGCCAGCAGAGGTCAAAATAAGCAGTAATGCAAACTCAGTCAGAGACAAAGATTTTCATTTGCAACTTGCTTTAACATGTTTAACAGTGCATGAAATGTTGTCTAAAACAAAAAGAAAATGCTTTTTAGTGGCTGGATCTGGTTTTATCACATTCTGAATTGAACGTTGAAAATGAGCTTTTCAGAGCCAGCAGAGGTCAAAATAAGCAGTAATGCAAACTCAGTCATAGACATAGATTTTCACTTGCAACTTGCTTTAACATGTTTAACAGTGCATGAAATGTTGTCTAAAACAAAAAGAAAATGCTTTTTAGTGGCTGGAACTGGTTTTATCACATTCTGAATTGAACGTTGAAAATGAGCTTTTCAGAGCCAGCAGAGGTCAAAATAAGCAGTAATGCAAACTCAGTCAGAGACAAAGATTTTCACTTGCAACTTGCTTTAACATGTTTAACAGTGCATGAAATGTTGTATAAAACAAAAAGAAAATGCTTTTTAGTGGCTGGATCTGGTTTTATCACATTCTGAATTGAACGTTGAAAATGAGCTTTTCAGAGCCAGCAGAGGTCAAAATAAGCAGTAATGCAAACTCAGTCATAGACATAGATTTTCACTTGCAACTTGCTTTAACATGTTTAACAGTGCATGAAATGTTGTCTACAACAAATAGAAAATGCTTTTTAGTGGCTGGAACTGGTTTTATCACATTCTGAATTGAACGTTGAAAATGAGCTTTTCAGAGCCAGCAGAGGTCAAAATAAGCAGTAATGCAAACTCAGTCAGAGACAAAGATTTTCACTTGCAACTTGCTTTAACATGTTTAACAGTGCATGAAATGTTGTCTAAAACAAAAAGAAAATGCTTTTTAGTGGCTGGATCTGGTTTTATCACATTCTGAATTGAACGTTGAAAATGAGCTTTTCAGAGCCAGCAGAGGTCAAAATAAGCAGTAATGCAAACTCAGTCAGAGACAAAGATTTTCATTTGCAACTTGCTTTAACATGTTTAACAGTGCATGAAATGTTGTCTAAAACAAAAAGAAAATGCTTTTTAGTGGCTGGATCTGGTTTTATCACATTCTGAATTGAACGTTGAAAATGAGCTTTTCAGAGCCAGCAGAGGTCAAAATAAGCAGTAATGCAAACTCAGTCATAGACATAGATTTTCACTTGCAACTTGCTTTAACATGTTTAACAGTGCATGAAATGTTATCTAAAACAAAAAGAATAATGCATTTTAGTGGCTGGATCTGGTTTTATCACTTTCTGAATTCAACGTTGAAAATGAGCTGTTCTCAGCCAGCAGAGGTCAAAATAAGTAGTAATGCAAACTCAGTCATAGACATAGATTTTCACTTGCAACTTGCTTTAACATATTTAACAGTGCATGAAATGTTGTCTAAAACAAAAAGAAAATGCTTTTTAGTGGCTGGATCTGGTTTTATCACATTCTGAATTGAACGTTGAAAATGAGCTTTTCAGAGCCAGCAGAGGTCAAAATAAGCAGTAATGCAAACTCAGTCAGAGACAAAGATTTTCATTTGCAACTTGCTTTAACATGTTTAACAGTGCATGAAATGTTGTCTAAAACAAAAAGAAAATGCTTTTTAGTGGCTGGATCTGGTTTTATCACATTCTGAATTGAACGTTGAAAATGAGCTTTTCAGAGCCAGCAGAGGTCAAAATAAGCAGTAATGCAAACTCAGTCATAGACATAGATTTTCACTTGCAACTTGCTTTAACATGTTTAACAGTGCATGAAATGTTGTCTAAAACAAAAAGAAAATGCTTTTTAGTGGCTGGATCTGGTTTTATCACATTCTGAAGTGAACGTTGAAAATGAGCTTTTCAGAGCCAGCAGAGGTCAAAATAAGCAGTAATGCAAACTCAGTCAGAGACATAGATTTTCATTTGCAACTTTCTTAAACATATTTAACAGTGCATGAAATGTTGTCTAAAACAAAAAGAAAATGCTTTCTAGTGGCTGGAACTGGTTTTATCACATTCTGAATTGAGCGTTGAAAATGAGCTTTTCAGAGCCAGCAGAGGTCAAAATAAGCAGTAATGCAAACTCAGTCAGAGACATAGATTTTCACTTGCAACTTTCTTAAACATATTTAACAGTGCATGAAATGTTGTCTAAAACAAAAAGAAAATGCTTTTTAGTGGCTGGGACTGGTTTTATCACATTCTGAATTGAACGTTGAAAATGAGCTTTTCAGAGCCAGCAGAGGTCAAAATAAGCAGTAATGCAAACTCAGTCAGAGACATAGATTTTCACTTGCAACTTGCTTTAACATGTTTAACAGTGCATGAAATGTTGTCTAAAACAAAAAGAAAATGCTTTTTAGTGGCTGGATCTGGTTTTATCACATTCTGAATTGAACGTTGAAAATGAGCTTTTCAGAGCCAGCAGAGGTCAAAATAAGCAGTAATGCAAACTCAGTCAGAGACAAAGATTTTCATTTGCAACTTGCTTTAACATGTTTAACAGTGCATGAAATGTTGTCTAAAACAAAAAGAAAATGCTTTTTAGTGGCTGGATCTGGTTTTATCACATTCTGAATTGAACGTTGAAAATGAGCTTTTCAGAGCCAGCAGAGGTCAAAATAAGCAGTAATGCAAACTCAGTCATAGACATAGATTTTCACTTGCAACTTGCTTTAACATGTTTAACAGTGCATGAAATGTTGTCTAAAACAAAAAGAAAATGCTTTTTAGTGGCTGGAACTGGTTTTATCACATTCTGAATTGAACGTTGAAAATGAGCTTTTCAGAGCCAGCAGAGGTCAAAATAAGCAGTAATGCAAACTCAGTCAGAGACAAAGATTTTCACTTGCAACTTGCTTTAACATGTTTAACAGTGCATGAAATGTTGTATAAAACAAAAAGAAAATGCTTTTTAGTGGCTGGATCTGGTTTTATCACATTCTGAATTGAACGTTGAAAATGAGCTTTTCAGAGCCAGCAGAGGTCAAAATAAGCAGTAATGCAAACTCAGTCATAGACATAGATTTTCACTTGCAACTTGCTTTAACATGTTTAACAGTGCATGAAATGTTGTCTACAACAAATAGAAAATGCTTTTTAGTGGCTGGAACTGGTTTTATCACATTCTGAATTGAACGTTGAAAATGAGCTTTTCAGAGCCAGCAGAGGTCAAAATAAGCAGTAATGCAAACTCAGTCAGAGACAAAGATTTTCACTTGCAACTTGCTTTAACATGTTTAACAGTGCATGAAATGTTGTCTAAAACAAAAAGAAAATGCTTTTTAGTGGCTGGATCTGGTTTTATCACATTCTGAATTGAACGTTGAAAATGAGCTTTTCAGAGCCAGCAGAGGTCAAAATAAGCAGTAATGCAAACTCAGTCAGAGACAAAGATTTTCATTTGCAACTTGCTTTAACATGTTTAACAGTGCATGAAATGTTGTCTAAAACAAAAAGAAAATGCTTTTTAGTGGCTGGATCTGGTTTTATCACATTCTGAATTGAACGTTGAAAATGAGCTTTTCAGAGCCAGCAGAGGTCAAAATAAGCAGTAATGCAAACTCAGTCATAGACATAGATTTTCACTTGCAACTTGCTTTAACATGTTTAACAGTGCATGAAATGTTATCTAAAACAAAAAGAATAATGCATTTTAGTGGCTGGATCTGGTTTTATCACATTCTGAATTGAACGTTGAAAATGAGCTTTTCAGAGCCAGCAGAGGTCAAAATAAGCAGTAATGCAAACTCAGTCAGAGACAAAGATTTTCACTTGCAACTTGCTTTAACATATTTAACAGTGCATGAAATGTTGTCTAAAACAAAAAGAAAATGCTTTTTAGTGGCTGGATCTGGTTTTATCACATTCTGAATTGAACGTTGAAAATGAGCTTTTCAGAGCCAGCAGAGGTCAAAATAAGCAGTAATGCAAACTCAGTCATAGACATAGATTTTCACTTGCAACTTGCTTTAACATGTTTAACAGTGCATGAAATGTTGTCTAAAACAAAAAGAAAATGCTTTTTAGTGGCTGGATCTGGTTTTATCACATTCTGAAGTGAACGTTGAAAATGAGCTTTTCAGAGCCAGCAGAGGTCAAAATAAGCAGTAATGCAAACTCAGTCAGAGACATAGATTTTCATTTGCAACTTTCTTAAACATATTTAACAATGCATGAAATGTTGTCTAAAACAAAAAGAAAATGCTTTCTAGTGGCTGGAACTGGTTTTATCACATTCTGAATTGAGCGTTGAAAATGAGCTTTTCAGAGCCAGCAGAGGTCAAAATAAGCAGTAATGCAAACTCAGTCAGAGACATAGATTTTCACTTGCAACTTTCTTAAACATATTTAACAGTGCATGAAATGTTGTCTAAAACAAAAAGAAAATGCTTTTTAGTGGCTGGGACTGGTTTTATCACATTCTGAATTGAACGTTGAAAATGAGCTTTTCAGAGCCAGCAGAGGTCAAAATAAGCAGTAATGCAAACTCAGTCAGAGACATAGATTTTCACTTGCAACTTGCTTTAACATGTTTAACAGTGCATGAAATGTTGTCTAAAACAAAAAGAAAATGCTTTTTAGTGGCTGGATCTGGTTTTATCACATTCTGAATTGAACGTTGAAAATGAGCTTTTCAGAGCCAGCAGAGGTCAAAATAAGCAGTAATGCAAACTCAGTCATAGACATAGATTTTCACTTGCAACTTGCTTTAACATGTTTAACAGTGCATGAAATGTTGTCTAAAACAAAAAGAATGATGCATTTTAGTGGCTGGATCTGGTTTTATCACTTTCTGAAGTCAACGTTGAAAATGAGCTGTTCTCAGCCAGCAGAGGTCAAAATAAGCAGTGATGCAAACTCAGTCAGAGACATAGATTTTCACTTGCAACTTGCTTTAACATGTTTAACAGTGCATGAATTGTTGTCTAAAACAAAAAGAATGATGCATTTTAGTGGCTGGATCTGGTTTTATCACATTCTGAATTGAACGTTGAAAATGAGCTTTTCAGAGCCAGCAGAGGTCAAAATAAGCAGTAATGCAAACTCAGTCGTAGACATAGATTTTCACTTGCAACTTGCTTTAAAATGTTTAACAGTGCATGAATTGTTGTCTAAAACAAAAAGAAAATGCTTTTTAGTGGCTGGAAATGGTTTTATCACATTCTGAATTGAACATTGAAAATGAGCTTTTCAGAGCCAGCAGAGGTCAAAATAAGCAGTGATGCAAACTCAGTCATAGACATAGATTTTCACTTGCAACTTTCTTAAACATATTTAACAGTGCATGAAATGTTGTCTAAAACAAAAAGAAAATGCTTTTTAGTGGCTGGAACTGGTTTTATCACATTCTGAATTGAACGTTGAAAATGTGCTTTTCAGAGCCAGCAGAGGTCAAAATAAGCAGTAATGCAAACTCAGTCAGAGACATAGATTTTCACTTGCAACTTGCTTTAACATGTTTAACAGTGCATGAAATGTTGTCTAAAACAAAAAGAAAATGCTTTTTAGTGGCTGGATCTGGTTTTATCACATTCTGAATTGAACGTTGAAAATGAGCTTTTCAGAGCCAGCAGAGGTCAAAATAAGCAGTAATGCAAACTCAGTCATAGACATAGATTTTCACTTGCAACTTGCTTTAACATGTTTAACAGTGCATGAAATGTTATCTAAAACAAAAAGAATAATGCATTTTAGTGGCTGGATCTGGTTTTATCACTTTCTGAATTCAACGTTGAAAATGAGCTGTTCTCAGCCAGCAGAGGTCAAAATAAGCAGTAATGCAAACTCAGTCAGAGTCATAGATTTTCACTTGCAACTTGCTTTAACATGTTTAACAGTGCATGAATTATTGTCTAAAACAAAAAGAAAATGCTTTTTAGTGGCTGGAACTGGTTTTATAACATTCTAAATTGAATGTTGAAAATGAGCTTTTCAGAGCCAGCAGAGGTCAAAATAAGCAGTGATGCAAACTCAGTCATAGACATAGATTTTCACTTGCAACTTTCTTAAACATATTTAACAGTGCATGAAATGTTGTCTAAAACAAAAAGAAAATGCTTTTTAGTGGCTGGAACTGGTTTTATCACATTCTGAATTGAACGTTGAAAATTAGCTTTTCAGAGCCAGCAGAGGTCAAAATAAGCAGTAATGCAAACTCAGTCAGAGACATAGATTTTCACTTGCAACTTGCTTTAACATGTTTAACAGTGCATGAAATGTTGTCTAAAACAAAAAGATAATGCTTTTTAGTGGCTGGAACTGGTTTTATCACATTCTGAATTGAACGTTGAAAATGAGCTTTTCAGAGCCAGCAGAGGTCAAAATAAGCAGTAATGCAAACTCAGTCATAGACATAGATTTTCACTTGCAACTTGCTTTAACATGTTTAACAGTGCATGAAATGTTGTCTAAAACAAAAAGAAAATGCTTTTTAGTGGCTGGAACTGGTTTTATCACATTCTGAATTGAACGTTGAAAATGAACTTTTCAGAGCCAGCAGAGGTCAAAATAAGCAGTAATGCAAACTCAGTCAGAGACAAAGATTTTCACTTGCAACTTGCTTTAACATGTTTAACAGTGCATGAAATGTTGTCTAAAACAAAAAGAAAATGCTTTTTAGTGGCTGGATCTGGTTTTATCACATTCTGAATTGAACGTTGAAAATTAGCTTTTCAGAGCCAGCAGAGGTCAAAATAAGCAGTAATGCAAACTCAGTCATAGACATAGATTTTCACTTGCAACTTGCTTTAACATGTTTAACAGTGCATGAAATGTTATCTAAAACAAAAAGAATAATGCATTTTAGTGGCTGGATCTGGTTTTATCACTTTCTGAATTCAACGTTGAAAATGAGCTGTTCTCAGCCAGCAGAGGTCAAAATAAGCAGTAATGCAAACTCAGTCAGAGACATAGATTTTCACTTGCAACTTGCTTTAACATGTTTAACAGTGCATGAATTGTTGTCTAAAACAAAAAGAAAATGCTTTTTAGTGGCTGGAAATGGTTTTATCACATTCTGAATTGAACGTTGAAAATGAGCTTTTCAGAGCCAGCAGAGGTCAAAATAAGCAGTGATGCAAACTCAGTCATAGACATAGATTTTCACTTGCAACTTTCTTAAACATATTTAGCAGTGCATGAAATGTTGTCTAAAACAAAAAGAAATTGCTTTTTAGATGCTGGAACTTGTTTTATCACATTCTGAATTGAACGTTGAAAATTAGCTTTTCAGAGCCAGCAGAGGTCAAAATAAGCAGTAATGCAAACTCAGTCAGAGACATAGATTTTCACTTGCAACTTGCTTTAACATGTTTAACAGTGCATGAAATGTTGTTTAAAACAAAAAGAAAATGCTTTTTAGTGGCTGGAAATGGTTTTATCACATTCTGAATTGAACGTTGAAAATGAGCTTTTCAGAGCCAGCAGAGGTCAAAATAAGCAGTGATGCAAACTCAGTCATAGACAGATTTTCACTTACAACTTTCTTAAACATATTTAACAGTGCATGAAATGTTGTCTAAAACAAAAAGAAAATGCTTTTTAGTGGCTGGAACTGGTTTTATCACATTCTGAATTGAACGTTGAAAATGAGCTTTTCAGAGCCAGCAGAGGTCAAAATAAGCAGTAATGCAAACTCAGTCATAGACATAGATTTTCACTTGCAACTTGCTTTAACATGTTTAACAGTGCATGAAATGTTATCTAAAACAAAAAGAATAATGCATTTTAGTGGCTGGATCTGGTTTTATCACTTTCTGAATTCAACGTTGAAAATGAGCTGTTCTCAGCCAGCAGAGGTCAAAATAAGCAGTAATGCAAACTCAGTCAGAGACATAGATTTTCACTTGCAACTTGCTTTAACATGTTTAACAGTGCATGAATTGTTGTCTAAAACAAAAAGAAAATGCTTTTTAGTGGCTGGAACTGGTTTTATCACATTCTGAATTGAACGTTGAAAATGAGCTTTTCAGAGCCAGCAGAGGTCAAAATAAGCAGTGATGCAAACTCAGTCATAGACATAGATTTTCACTTGCAACTTTCTTAAACATATTTAACAGTGCATGAAATGTTGTCTAAAACAAAAAGAAAATGCTTATTAGTGGCTGGAACTGGTTTTATCACATTCTGAATTGAACGTTGAAAATGAGCTTTTCAGAGCCAGCAGAGGTCAAAATAAGCAGTAATGCAAACTCAGTCAGAGACATAGATTTTCACTTGCAACTTGCTTTAACATGTTTAACAGTGCATGAAATGTTGTCTAAAACAAAAAGATAATGCTTTTTAGTGGCTGGAACTGGTTTTATCACATTCTAAATTGAACGTTGAAAATGAGCTTTTCAGAGCCAGCAGAGGTCAAAATAAGCAGTAATGCAAACTCAGTCATAGACATAGATTTTCACTTGCAACTTGCTTTAACATGTTTAACAGTGCATGAAATGTTGTCTAAAACAAAAAGAAAATGCTTTTTAGTGGCTGGAACTGGTTTTATCATATTCTGAATTGAACGTTGAAAATGAGCTTTTCAGAGCCAGCAGAGGTCAAAATAAGCAGTAATGCAAACTCAGTCAGAGACAAAGATTTTCACTTGCAACTTGCTTTAACAAGTTTAACAGTGCATGAAATGTTGTCTAAAACAAAAAGAAAATGCTTTTTAGTGGCTGGATCTGGTTTTATCACATTCTGAATTGAACGTTGAAAATGAGCTTTTCAGAGCCAGCAGAGGTCAAAATAAGCACTAATGCAAACTCATTCATAGACATAGATTTTCACTTGCAACTTGCTTTAACATGTTTAACAGTGCATGAAATGTTGTCTAAAACAAAAAGAAAATGCTTTTTAGTGGCTGGAACTGGTTTTATCACATTCTGAATTGAACGTTGAAAATGAGCTTTTCAGAGCCAGCAGAGGTCAAAATAAGCAGTGATGCAAACTCAGTCATAGACATAGATTTTCACTTGCAACTTTCTTAAACATATTTAACAGTGCATGAAATGTTGTCTAAAACAAAAAGAAAATGCTTTTTAGTGGCTGGAACTGGTTTTATCACATTCTGAATTGAACGTTGAAAATGAGCTTTTCAGAGCCAGCAGAGGTCAAAATAAGCAGTAGTGCAAACTCAGTCAGAGACATAGATTTTCACTTGCAACTTGCTTTAACATGTTTAACAGTGCATGAAATGTTGTCTAAAACAAAAAGATAATGCTTTTTAGTGGCTGGAACTGGTTTTATCACATTCTGAATTGAACGTTGAAAATGAGCTTTTCAGAGCCAGCAGAGGTCAAAATAAGCAGTAATGCAAACTCAGTCATAGACATAGATTTTCACTTGCAACTTGCTTTAACATGTTTAACAGTGCATGAAATGTTATCTAAAACAAAAAGAATAATGCATTTTAGTGGCTGGATCTGGTTTTATCACTTTCTGAATTCAACGTTGAAAATGAGCTGTTCTCAGCCAGCAGAGGTCAAAATAAGCAGTAATGCAAACTCAGTCAGAGACATAGATTTTCACTTGCAACTTGCTTTAACATGTTTAACAGTGCATGAATTGTTGTCTAAAACAAAAAGAAAATGCTTTTTAGTGGCTGTAAATGGTTTTATCACATTCTGAATTGAACGTTGAAAATGAGTTTTTTAGAGCCAGCAGAGGTCAAAATAAGCAGTGATGCAAACTCAGTCATAGACATAGATTTTCACTTGCAACTTTCTTAAACATATTTAACAGTGCATGAAATTTTGTCTAAAACAAAAAGAAAATGCTTTTTAGTGGCTGGAACTGGTTTTATCACATTCTGAATTGAACGTTGAAAATGAGCTTTTGAGAAGCAGCAGAGGTCAAAATAAGCAGTAATGCAAACTCAGTCAGAGACATAGATTTTCACTTGCAACTTGCTTTAACATGTTTAACAGTGCATGAAATGTTGTCTAAAACAAAAAGATAATGCTTTTTAGTGGCTGGAACTGGTTTTATCACATTCTGAATTGAACGTTGAAAATGAGCTTTTCAGAGCCAGCAGAGGTCAAAATAAGTAGTAATGCAAACTCAGTCATAGACATAGATTTTCACTTGCAACTTGCTTTAACATAATTAACAGTGCATGAAATGTTGTCTAAAACAAAAAGAAAATGCTTTTTAGTGGCTGGAACTGGTTTTATCACATTCTGAATTGAACGTTGAAAATGAGCTTTTCAGAGCCAGCAGAGGTCAAAATAAGCAGTAATGCAAACTCAGTCAGTGACAAAGATTTTCACTTGCAACTTGCTTTAACATGTTTAACAGTGCATGAAATGTTGTCTAAAACAAAAAGAAAATGCTTTTTAGTGGCTGGATCTGGTTTTATCACATTCTGAATTGAACGTTGAAAATGAGCTTTTCAGAGCCAGCAGAGGTCAAAATAAGCAGTAATGCAAACTCAGTCATAGACATAGATTTTCACTTGCAACTTGCTTTAACATGTTTAACAGTGCATGAAATGTTGTCTAAAACAAAAAGAATGATGCATTTTAGTGGCTGGATCTGGTTTTATCACTTTCTGAATTCAACGTTGAAAATGAGCTGTTCTCAGCCAGCTGAGGTCAAAATAAGCAGTAATGCAAACTCAGTCAGAGACATAGATTTTCACTTGCAACTTGCTTTAACATGTTTAACAGTGCATGAATTGTTGTCTAAAACAAAAAGAATGATGCATTTTAGTGGCTGGATCTGGTTTTATCACATTCTGAATTGAACGTTGAAAATGAGCTTTTCAGAGCCAGCAGAGGTCAAAATAAGCAGTAATGCAAACTCAGTCATAGACATAGATTTTCACTTGCAACTTGCTTTAACATGTTTAACAGTGCATGAAATGTTGTCTAAAACAAAAAGAATGATGCATTTTAGTAGCTGGATCTGGTTTTATCACATTCTGTATTGGACGTTGAAAATGAGCTTTTCAGAGCCAGCAGAGGTCAAAATAAGCAGTAATGCAAACTCAGTCAGAGACATAGATTTTCACTTGCAACTTTCTTAAACATATTTAACAGTGCATGAAATGTTGTCTAAAACAAAAAGAAAATGCTTTCTAGTGGCTGGAACTGGTTTTATCACATTCTGAATTGAGCGTTGAAAATGAGCTTTTCAGAGCCAGCAGAGGTCAAAATAAGCAGTAATGCAAACTCAGTCAGAGACATAGATTTTCACTTGCAACTTTCTTAAACATATTTAACAGTGCATGAAATGTTGTCTAAAACAAAAAGAAAATGCTTTTTAGTGGCTGGGACTGGTTTTATCACATTCTGAATTGAACGTTGAAAATGAGCTTTTCAGAGCCAGCAGAGGTCAAAATAAGCAGTGATGCAAACTCAGTCATAGACATAGATTTTCACTTGCAACTTTCTTAAACATATTTAACAGTGCATGAAATGTTATCTAAAACAAAAAGAAAATGCTTTTTAGTGGCTGGAACTGGTTTTATCACATTCTGAATTGAACGTTGAAAATTAGCTTTTCAGAGCCAGCAGAGGTCAAAATAAGCAGTAATGCAAACTCAGTCAGAGACATAGATTTTCACTTGCAACTTGCTTTAACATGTTTAACAGTGCATGAAATGTTGTCTAAAACAAAAAGATAATGCTTTTTAGTGGCTGGAACTGGTTTTATCACATTCTGAATTGAACGTTGAAAATGAGCTTTTCAGAGCCAGCAGAGGTCAAAATAAGCAGTAATGCAAACTCAGTCATAGACATAGATTTTCACTTGCAACTTGCTTTAACATGTTTAACAGTGCATGAAATGTTATCTAAAACAAAAAGAATAATGCATTTTAGTGGCTGGATCTGGTTTTATCACTTTCTGAATTCAACGTTGAAAATGAGCTGTTCTCAGCCAGCAGAGGTCAAAATAAGCAGTAATGCAAACTCAGTCAGAGACATAGATTTTCACTTGCAACTTGCTTTAACATGTTTAACAGTGCATGAATTGTTGTCTAAAACAAAAAGAAAATGCTTTTTAGTGGCTGTAAATGGTTTTATCACATTCTGAATTGAACGTTGAAAATGAGCTTTTCAGAGCCAGCAGAGGTCAAAATAAGTAGTGATGCAAACTCAGTCATAGACATAGATTTTCACTTGCAACTTTCTTAAACATATTTAACAGTGCATGAAATGTTGTCTAAAACAAAAAGAAAATGCTTTTTAGTGGCTGGAACTGGTTTTATCATATTCTGAATTGAACGTTGAAAATGAGCTTTTCAGAGCCAGCAGAGGTCAAAATAAGCAGTAATGCAAACTCAGTCAGAGACATAGATTTTCACTTGCAACTTGCTTTAACATGTTTAACAGTGCATGAAATGTTGTCTAAAACAAAAAGATAATGCTTTTTAGTGGCTGGAACTGGTTTTATCACATTCTGAATTGAACGTTGAAAATGAGCTTTTCAGAGCCAGCAGAGGTCAAAATAAGTAGTAATGCAAACTCAGTCATAGACATAGATTTTCACTTGCAACTTGCTTTAACATGTTTAACAGTGCATGAAATGTTGTCTAAAACAAAAAGAAAATGCTTTTTAGTTGCTGGAACTGGTTTTATCACATTCTGAATTGAACGTTGAAAATGAGCTTTTCAGAGCCAGCAGAGGTCAAAATAAGCAGTAATGCAAACTCAGTCATAGACATAGATTTTCACTTGCAACTTGCTTTAACATGTTTAACAGTGCATGAAATGTTATCTAAAACAAAAAGAATAATGCATTTTAGTGGCTGGATCTGGTTTTATCACTTTCTGAATTCAACGTTGAAAATGAGCTGTTCTCAGCCAGCAGAGGTCAAAATAAGCAGTAATGCAAACTCAGTCAGAGACATAGATTTTCACTTGCAACTTGCTTTAACATGTTTAACAGTGCATGAATTGTTGTCTAAAACAAAAAGAAAATGCTTTTTAGTGGCTGGAAATGGTTTTATCACATTCTGAATTGAACGTTGAAAATGAGCTTTTCAGAGCCAGCAGAGGTCAAAATAAGCAGTGATGCAAACTCAGTCATAGACATAGATTTTCACTTGCAACTTTCTTAAACATATTTAACAGTGCATGAAATGTTGTCTAAAACAAAAAGAAAATGCTTTTTAGTGGCTGGAACTGGTTTTATCACATTCTGAATTGAACGTTGAAAATGAGCTTTTCAGAGCCAGCAGAGGTCAAAATAAGCAGTAATGCAAACTCAGTCATAGACATAGATTTTCACTTGCAACTTGCTTTAACATGTTTAACAGTGCATGAATTGTTGTCTAAAACAAAAAAGAATGATGCATTTTATGGCTGGATCTGTTTTTATCACTTTCTGAATTGGACGTTGAAAATGAGCTTATCTCAGCCAACAGAAGGGTCAAATCACAGTAATGCAAACTCAGTCAGAGACATAGATTTTCACTTGCAACTTGCTTTAACATGTTTAACAGTGCATGAAATGTTGTCTAAAACAAAAAGAAAATGCTTTTTAGTGGCTGGAAATGGTTTTATCACATTCTGAATTGAACGTTGAAAATGAGCTTTTCAGAGCCAGCAGAGGTCAAAATAAGCAGTGATGCAAACTCAGTCATAAACATAGATTTTCACTTGCAACTTTCTTAAACATATTTAACAGTGCATGAAATGTTGTCTAAAACAAAATTAAAATGCTTTTTAGTGGCTGGAACTGGTTTTATCACATTCTGAATTGAACGTTGAAAATGAGCTTTTCAGAGCCAGCAGAGGTCAAAATAAGCAGTAATGCAAACTCAGTCATAGACATAGATTTTCACTTGCAACTTGCTTTAACATAATTAACAGTGCATGAAATGTTGTCTAAAACAAAAAGAAAATTCTTTTTAGTGTCTGGAATTGGTTTTATCACATTCTGAATTGAACGTTGAAAATAAGCTTTTCAGAGCCAGCAGAGGTCAAAATAAGCAGTAATGCAAACTCAGTCATAGACATAGATTTTCACTTGCAACTTGCTTTAACATAATTAACAGTGCATGAAATGTTGTCTAAAACAAAAAGAAAATGCTTTTTAGTGGCTGGAACTGGTTTTATCACATTCTGAATTGAACGTTGAAAGTGAGCTTTTCAGAGCCAGCAGAGGTCAAAATAAGCAGTAATGCAAACTCAGTCAGAGACAAAGATTTTCACTTGCAACTTGCTTTAACATGTTTAACAGTGCATGAAATGTTGTCTAAAACAAAAAGAAAATGTTTTTTAGTGGCTGGATCTGGTTTTATCACATTCTGAATTGAACGTTGAAAATGACCTTTTCAGAGCCAGCAGAGGTCAAAATAAGCAGTAATGCAAACTCAGTCATAGACATAGATTTTCACTTGCAACTTGCTTTAACATGTTTAACAGTGCATGAAATGTTGTCTAAAACAAAAAGAATGATGCATTTTAGTGGCTGGATCTGGTTTTATCACTTTCTGAATTCAACGTTGAAAATGAGCTGTTCTCAGCCAGCTGAGGTCAAAATAAGCAGTAATGCAAACTCAGTCAGAGACATAGATTTTCACTTGCAACTTGCTTTAACATGTTTAACAGTGCATAAATTGTTGTCTAAAACAAAAAGAATGATGCATTTTAGTGGCTGGATCTGGTTTTATCACATTCTGAATTGAACGTTGAAAATGAGCTTTTCAGAGCCAGCAGAGGTCAAAATAAGCAGTAATGCAAACTCAGTCATAGACATAGATTTTCACTTGCAACTTGCTTTAACATGTTTAACAGTGCATGAAATGTTGTCTAAAACAAAAAGAATGATGCATTTTAGTAGCTGGATCTGGTTTTATCACATTCTGTATTGGACGTTGAAAATGAGCTTTTCAGAGCCAAAAGAGGTCAAAATAAGCAGTAATGCAAACTCAGTCAGAGACATAGATTTTCACTTGCAACTTTCTTAAACATATTTAACAGTGCATGAATTGTTGTCTAAAACAAAAAGAAAATGCTTTTTAGTAGCTGGATCTGGTTTTATTACATTCTGAATTGAACGTTGAAAATGAGCTTTTCAGAGCCAGCAGAGGTCAAAATAAGCAGTAATGCAAACTCAGTCATAGACATAGATTTTCACTTGCAACTTGCTTTAACATGTTTAACAGTGCACGAATTGTTGTCTAAAACAAAAAAGAATGATGCATTTTATGGCTGGATCTGTTTTTATCACTTTCTGAATTGGACGTTGAAAATGAGCTTATCTCAGCCAGCAGAGAGGTCAAATCACAGTAATGCAAACTCAGTCATAGACATAGATTTTCACTTGCAACTTGCTTTAACATGTTTAACAGTGCATGAAATGTTATCTAAAACAAAAAGAATAATGCATTTTAGTGGCTGGATCTGGTTTTATCACTTTCTGAATTCAACGTTGAAAATGAGCTGTTCTCAGCCAGCAGAGGTCAAAATAAGCAGTAATGCAAACTCAGTCATAGACATAGATTTTCACTTGCAACTTGCTTTAACATATTTAACAGTGCATGAAATGTTGTCTAAAACAAAAAGAAAATGCTTTTTAGTGGCTGGAACTGGTTTTATCACATTCTGAATTGAACGTTGAAAATGAGCTTTTCAGAGCCAGCAGAGGTCAAAATAAGCAGTAATGCAAACTCAGTCAGAGACATAGATTTTCACTTGCAACTTGCTTTAACATGTTTAACAGTGCATGAAATGTTGTCTAAAACAAAAAGATAATGCTTTTTAGTGGCTGGAACTGGTTTTATCACATTCTGAATTGAACGTTGAAAATGAGCTTTTCAGAGCCAGCAGAGGTCAAAATAAGCAGTAATGCAAACTCAGTCATAGACATAGATTTTTACTTGCAACTTGCTTTAACATGTTTAACAGTGCATGAAATGTTGTCTAAAACAAAAAGAAAATGCTTTTTAGTGGCTGGAACTGGTTTTATCACATTCTGAATTGAACGTTGAAAATGAGCTTTTCAGAGCCAGCAGAGGTCAAAATAAGCAGTAATGCAAACTCAGTCAGAGACAAAGATTTTCACTTGCAACTTGCTTTAACATGTTTAACAGTGCATGAAATGTTGTCTAAAACAAAAAGAAAATGCTTTTTAGTGGCTGGATCTGGTTTTATCACATTCTGAATTGAACGTTGAAAATGAGCTTTTCAGAGCCAGCAGAGGTCAAAATAAGCAGTAATGCAAACTCAGTCATAGACATAGATTTTCACTTGCAACTTGCTTTAACATGTTTAACAGTGCATGAAATGTTATCTAAAACAAAAAGAATAATGCATTTTAGTGGCTGGATCTGGTTTTATCACTTTCTGAATTCAACGTTGAAAATGAGCTGTTCTCAGCCAGCTGAGGTCAAAATAAGCAGTAATGCAAACTCAGTCAGAGACATAGATTTTCACTTGCAACTTGCTTTAACATGTTTAACAGTGCATAAATTGTTGTCTAAAACAAAAAGAATGATGCATTTTAGTGGCTGGATCTGGTTTTATCACATTCTGAATTGAACGTTGAAAATGAGCTTTTCAGAGCCAGCAGAGGTCAAAATAAGCAGTAATGCAAACTCAGTCATAGACATAGATTTTCACTTGCAACTTGCTTTAACATGTTTAACAGTGCATGAATTGTTGTCTAAAACAAAAAGAATGATGCATTTTAGTAGCTGGATCTGGTTTTATCACATTCTGTATTGGACGTTGAAAATGAGCTTTTCAGAGCCAAAAGAGGTCAAAATAAGCAGTAATGCAAACTCAGTCAGAGACATAGATTTTCACTTGCAACTTTCTTAAACATATTTAACAGTGCATGAATTGTTGTCTAAAACAAAAAGAAAATGCTTTTTAGTGGCTGGATCTGGTTTTATCACTTTCTGAATTGAACGGTGAAAATGAGCTTTTCAGAGCCAGCAGAGGTCTTAAATAAGCAGTAATGCAAACTCAGTCAGAGACATAGATTTTTACTTGCAACTTTCTTAAACATATTTAACAGTGCATGAAATGTTGTCTAAAACAAAAAGAAAATGCTTTTTAGTAGCTGGATCTGGTTTTATTACATTCTGAATTGAACGTTGAAAATGAGCTTTTCAGAGCCAGCAGAGGTCAAAATAAGCAGTAATGCAAACTCAGTCATAGACATAGATTTTCACTTGCAACTTGCTTTAACATGTTTAACAGTGCACGAATTGTTGTCTAAAACAAAAAAGAATGATGCATTTTATGGCTGGATCTGTTTTTATCACTTTCTGAATTGGACGTTGAAAATGAGCTTATCTCAGCCAGCAGAGAGGTCAAATCACAGTAATGCAAACTCAGTCATAGACATAGATTTTCACTTGCAACTTGCTTTAACATGTTTAACAGTGCATGAAATGTTATCTAAAACAAAAAGAATAATGCATTTTAGTGGCTGGATCTGGTTTTATCACTTTCTGAATTCAACGTTGAAAATGAGCTGTTCTCAGCCAGCAGAGGTCAAAATAAGCAGTAATGCAAACTCAGTCATAGACATAGATTTTCACTTGCAACTTGCTTTAACATATTTAACAGTGCATGAAATGTTGTCTAAAACAAAAAGAAAATGCTTTTTAGTGGCTGGAACTGGTTTTATCACATTCTGAATTGAACGTTGAAAATGAGCTTTTCAGAGCCAGCAGAGGTCAAAATAAGCAGTAATGCAAACTCAGTCAGAGACATAGATTTTCACTTGCAACTTGCTTTAACATGTTTAACAGTGCATGAAATGTTGTCTAAAACAAAAAGATAATGCTTTTTAGTGGCTGGAACTGGTTTTATCACATTCTGAATTGAACGTTGAAAATGAGCTTTTCAGAGCCAGCAGAGGTCAAAATAAGCAGTAATGCAAACTCAGTCATAGACATAGATTTTTACTTGCAACTTGCTTTAACATGTTTAACAGTGCATGAAATGTTGTCTAAAACAAAAAGAAAATGCTTTTTAGTGGCTGGAACTGGTTTTATCACATTCTGAATTGAACGTTGAAAATGAGCTTTTCAGAGCCAGCAGAGGTCAAAATAAGCAGTAATGCAAACTCAGTCAGAGACAAAGATTTTCACTTGCAACTTGCTTTAACATGTTTAACAGTGCATGAAATGTTGTCTAAAACAAAAAGAAAATGCTTTTTAGTGGCTGGATCTGGTTTTATCACATTCTGAATTGAACGTTGAAAATGAGCTTTTCAGAGCCAGCAGAGGTCAAAATAAGCAGTAATGCAAACTCAGTCATAGACATAGATTTTCACTTGCAACTTGCTTTAACATGTTTAACAGTGCATGAAATGTTATCTAAAACAAAAAGAATAATGCATTTTAGTGGCTGGATCTGGTTTTATCACTTTCTGAATTCAACGTTGAAAATGAGCTGTTCTCAGCCAGCAGAGGTCAAAATAAGCAGTAATGCAAACTCAGTCATAGACATAGATTTTCACTTGCAACTTGCTTTAACATATTTAACAGTGCATGAAATGTTGTCTAAAACAAAAAGAAAATGCTTTTTAGTGGCTGGATCTGGTTTTATCACATTCTGAATTGAACGTTGAAAATGAGCTTTTCAGAGCCAGCAGAGGTCAAAATAAGCAGTAATGCAAACTCAGTCATAGACATAGATTTTCACTTGCAACTTGCTTTAACATGTTTAACAATGCATGAAATGTTATCTAAAACAAAAAGAATAATGCATTTTAGTGGCTGGATCTGGTTTTATCACTTTCTGAATTCAACGTTGAAAATGAGCTGTTCTCAGCCAGCAGAGGTCAAAATAAGCAGTAATGCAAACTCAGTCAGAGACATAGATTTTCACTTGCAACTTGCTTTAACATGTTTAACAGTGCATGAATTGTTGTCTAAAACAAAAAGAAAATGCTTTTTAGTGGCTGGAACTGGTTTTATCACATTCTGAATTGAACGTTGAAAATGAGCTTTTCAGAGCCAGAAGAGGTCAAAATAAGCAGTAATGCAAACTCAGTCATAGACATAGATTTTCACTTGCAACTTGCTTTAACATGTTTAACAGTGCATGAAATGTTGTCTAAAACAAAAAGAAAATGCTTTTTAGTGGCTGGAACTGGTTTTATCACATTCTGAATTGAACGTTGAAAATGAGCTTTTCAGAGCCAGCAGAGGTCAAAATAAGCAGTAATGCAAACTCAGTCAGAGACAAAGATTTTCACTTGCAACTTGCTTTAACATGTTTAACAGTGCATGAAATGTTGTCTAAAACAAAAAGAAAATGCTTTTTAGTGGCTGGATCTGGTTTTATCACATTCTGAATTGAACGTTGAAAATGAGCTTTTCAGAGCCAGCAGAGGTCAAAATAAGCAGTAATGCAAACTCAGTCATAGACATAGATTTTCACTTGCAACTTGCTTTAACATGTTTAACAGTGCATGAAATGTTGTCTAAAACAAAAAGAAAATGCTTTTTAGTGGCTGGAACTGGTTTTATCACATTCTAAATTGAACGTTGAAAATGAGCTTTTCAGAGCCAGCAGAGGTCAAAATAAGCAGTAATGCAAACTCAGTCAGAGACAAAGATTTTCACTTGCAACTTGCTTTAACATGTTTAACAGTGCATGAAATGTTGTCTAAAACAAAAAGAAAATGCTTTTTAGTGGCTGGATCTGGTTTTATCACATTCTGAATTGAACGTTGAAAATGAGCTTTTCAGAGCCAGCAGAGGTCAAAATAAGCAGTAATGCAAACTCAGTCATAGACATAGATTTTCACTTGCAACTTGCTTTAACATGTTTAACAGTGCATGAAATGTTATCTAAAACAAAAAGAATAATGCATTTTAGTGGCTGGATCTGGTTTTATCACTTTCTGAATTCAACGTTGAAAATGAGCTGTTCTCAGCCAGCAGAGGTCAAAATAAGCAGTAATGCAAACTCAGTCAGAGACATAGATTTTCACTTGCAACTTGCTTTAACATGTTTAACAGTGCATGAATTGTTGTCTAAAACAAAAAGAAAATGCTTTTTAGTGGCTGGAAATGGTTTTATCACATTCTGAATTGAACGTTGAAAATGACCTTTTCAGAGCCAGCAGAGGTCAAAATAAGCAGTGATGCAAACTCAGTCATAGACATAGATTTTCACTTGCAACTTTCTTAAACATATTTAACAGTGCATGAAATGTTGTCTAAAACAAAAAGAAAATGCTTTTTAGTGGCTGGAACTGGTTTTATCACATTCTGAATTGAACGTTGAAAATGAGCTTTTCAGAGCCAGCAGAGGTCAAAATAAGCAGTAATGCGAACTCAGTCAGAGACATAGATTTTCACTTGCAACTTGCTTTAACATGTTTAACAGTGCATGAAATGTTGTCTAAAACAAAAAGATAATGCTTTTTAGTGGCTGGAACTGGTTTTATCACATTCTAAATTGAACGTTGAAAATGAGCTTATCTCAGCCAGCAGAAGGGTCAAATCACAGTAATGCAAACTCAGTCAGAGACATAGATTTTCACTTGCAACTTGCTTTAACATGTTTAACAGTGCATGAAATGTTGTCTAAAACAAAAAGAATGATGCATTTTAGTAGCTGGATCTGGTTTTATCACATTCTGTGATGGACGTTGAAAATGAGCTTTTCAGAGCCAGCAGAGATCAAAATAAGCAGTAATGCAAACTCAGTCATAGACATAGATTTTCACTTGAAACTTTCTTAAACATATTTAACAGTGCATGAAATGTTGTCTAAAACAAAAAGAAAATGCTTTTTAGTGGCTGGAACTGGTTTTATCACATTCTGAATTGAACGTTGAAAATGAGCTTTTCAGAGCCAGCAGAGGTCAAAATAAGCAGTAATGCAAACTCAGTCAGAGACATAGATTTTCACTTGCAACTTGCTTTAACATGTTTAACAGTGCATGAAATGTTGTCTAAAACAAAAAGATAATGCTTTTTAGTGGCTGGAACAGGTTTTATCACATTCTGAATTGAACGTTGAAAATGAGCTTTTCAGAGCCAGCAGAGGTCAAAATAAGCAGCAATGCAAACTCAGTCATAGACATAGATTTTCACTTGCAACTTGCTTTAACATGTTTAACAGTGCATGAAATGTTGTCTAAAACAAAAAGAAAATGCTTTTTAGTGGCTGGAACTGGTTTTATCACATTCTGAATTGAACGTTGAAAATGAGCTTATCTCAGCCAGCAGAAGGGTCAAATCACAGTAATGCAAACTCAGTCAGAGACATAGATTTTCACTTGCAACTTGCTTTAACATGTTTAACAGTGCATAAAATGTTGTTTAAAACAAAAAGAATGATGCATTTTAGTAGCTGGATCTGGTTTTATCACATTCTGTGCTGGACGTTGAAAATGAGCTTTTCAGAGCCAGCAGAGATCAAAATAAGCAGTAATGCAAACTCAGTCATAGACATAGATTTTCACTTGCAACTTTCTTAAACATATTTAACAGTGCATGAAATGTTGTCTAAAACAAAAAGAAAATGCTTTTTAGTGGCTGGAACTGGTTTTATCACATTCTGAATTGAACGTTGAAAATGAGCTTTTCAGAGCCAGCAGAGGTCAAAATAAGCAGTAATGCAAACTCAGTCAGAGACATAGATTTTCACTTGCAACTTGCTTTAACATGTTTAACAGTGCATGAAATGTTGTCTAAAACAAAAAGATAATGCTTTTTAGTGGCTGGAACTGGTTTTATCACATTCTGAATTGAACGTTGAAAATGAGCTTTTCAGAGCCAGCAGAGGTCAAAATAAGCAGTAATGCAAACTCAGTCAGAGACATAGATTTTCACTTGCAACTTGCTTTAACATGTTTAACAGTGCATGAATTGTTGTCTAAAACAAAAAGAAAATGCTTTTTAGTGGCTGGAACTGGTTTTATCACATTCTGAATTGAACGTTGAAAATGAGCTTTTCAGAGCCAGCAGAGGTCAAAATAAGCAGTGATGCAAACTCAGTCATAGACATAGAGTTTCACTTGCAACTTTCTTAAACATATTTAACAGTGCATGAAATGTTGTCTAAAACAAAAAGAAAATGCTTTTTAGTGGCTGGAACTGGTTTTATCACATTCTGAATTGAACGTTGAAAATGAGCTTTTCAGAGCCAGCAGAGGTCAAAATAAGCAGTAATGCAAACTCAGTCAGAGACATAGATTTTCACTTGCAACTTGCTTTAACATGTTTAACAGTGCATGAAATGTTGTCTAAAACAAAAAGATAATGCTTTTTAGTGGCTGGAACTGGTTTTATCACATTCTAAATTGAACGTTGAAAATGAGCTTTTCAGAGCCAGCAGAGGTCAAAATAAGCAGTAATGCAAACTCAGTCATAGACATAGATTTTCACTTGCAACTTGCTTTAACATGTTTAACAGTGCATGAAATGTTGTCTAAAACAAAAAGAAAATGCTTTTTAGTGGCTGGAACTGGTTTTATCACATTCTGAATTGAACGTTGAAAATGAGCTTTTCAGAGCCAGCAGAGGTCAAAATAAGCAGTAATGCAAACTCAGTCATAGACATAGATTTTCACTTGCAACTTGCTTTAACATGTTTAACAGTGCATGAAATGTTGTCTAAAACAAAAAGAAAATGCTTTTTAGTGGTTGGAACTGGTTTTATCACATTCTGAATTGAACGTTGAAAATGAGCTTTTCAGAGCCAGCAGAGGTCAAAATAAGCAGTAATGCAAACTCAGTCAGAGACAAAGATTTTCACTTGCAACTTGCTTTAACATGTTTAACAGTGCATGAAATGTTGTCTAAAACAAAAAGAAAATGCTTTTTAGTGGCTGGATCTGGTTTTATCACATTCTGAATTGAACGTTGAAAATGAGCTTTTCAGAGCCAGCAGAGGTCAAAATAAGCAGTAATGCAAACTCAGTCATAGACATAGATTTTCACTTGCAACTTGCTTTAACATGTTTAACAGTGCATGAAATGTTATCTAAAACAAAAAGATTAATGCATTTTAGTGGCTGGATCTGGTTTTATCACTTTCTGAATTCAACGTTGAAAATGAGCTGTTCTCAGCCAGCAGAGGTCAAAATAAGCAGTAATGCAAACTCAGTCAGAGACATAGATTTTCACTTGCAACTTGCTTTAACATGTTTAACAGTGCATGAATTGTTGTCTAAAACAAAAAGAAAATGCTTTTTAGTGGCTGGAAATGGTTTTATCACATTCTGAATTGAACGTTGAAAATGAGCTTTTCAGAGCCAGCAGAGGTCAAAATAAGCAGTGATGCAAACTCAGTCATAGACATAGATTTTCACTTGCAACTTTCTTAAACATATTTAACAGTGCATGAAATGTTGTCTAAAACAAAAAGAAAATGCTTTTTTGTGGCTGGAACTGGTTTTATCACATTCTGAATTGAACGTTGAAAATGAGCTTTTCAGAGCCAGCAGAGGTCAAAATAAGCAGTAATGCGAACTCAGTCAGAGACATAGATTTTCACTTGCAACTTGCTTTAACATGTTTAACAGTGCATGAAATGTTGTCTAAAACAAAAAGATAATGCTTTTTAGTGGCTGGAACTGGTTTTATCACATTCTAAATTGAACGTTGAAAATGAGCTTATCTCAGCCAGCAGAAGGGTCAAATCACAGTAATGCAAACTCAGTCATAGACATAGATTTTCACTTGCAACTTGCTTTAACATGTTTAACAGTGCATGAAATGTTGTCTAAAACAAAAAGAATGATGCATTTTAGTAGCTGGATCTGGTTTTATCACATTCTGTGATGGACGTTGAAAATGAGCTTTTCAGAGCCAGCAGAGATCAAAATAAGCAGTAATGCAAACTCAGTCATAGACATAGATTTTCACTTGCAACTTTCTTAAACATATTTAACAGTGCATGAAATGTTGTCTAAAACAAAAAGAAAATGCTTTTTAGTGGCTGGAACTGGTTTTATCACATTCTGAATTGAACGTTGAAAATGAGCTTTTCGGAGCCAGCAGAGGTCAAAATAAGCAGTAATGCAAACTCAGTCAGAGACATAGATTTTCACTTGCAACTTGCTTTAACATGTTTAACAGTGCATGAAATGTTGTCTAAAACAAAAAGATAATGCTTTTTAGTGGCTGGAACTGGTTTTATCACATTCTGAATTGAACGTTGAAAATGAGCTTTTCAGAGCCAGCAGAGGTCAAAATAAGCAGTAATGCAAACTCAGTCAGAGACATAGATTTTCACTTGCAGCTTGCTTTAACATGTTTAACAGTGCATGAATTGTTGTCTAAAACAAAAAGAAAATGCTTTTTAGTGGCTGGAACTGGTTTTATCACATTCTGAATTGAACGTTGAAAATGAGCTTTTCAGAGCCAGCAGAGGTCAAAATAAGCAGTGATGCAAACTCAGTCATAGACATAGAGTTTCACTTGCAACTTTCTTAAACATATTTAACAGTGCATGAAATGTTGTCTAAAACAAAAAGTAAATGCTTTTTAGTGGCTGGAACTGGTTTTATCACATTCTGAATTGAACGTTGAAAATGAGCTTTTCAGAGCCAGCAGAGGTCAAAATAAGCAGTAATGCAAACTCAGTCAGAGACATAGATTTTCACTTGCAACTTGCTTTAACATGTTTAACAGTGCATGAAATGTTGTCTAAAACAAAAAGATAATGCTTTTTAGTGGCTGGAACTGGTTTTATCACATTCTAAATTGAACGTTGAAAATGAGCTTTTCAGAGCCAGCAGAGGTCAAAATAAGCAGTAATGCAAACTCAGTCATAGACATAGATTTTCACTTGCAACTTGCTTTAACATGTTTAACAGTGCATGAAATGTTGTCTAAAACAAAAAGAAAATGCTTTTTAGTGGCTGGAACTGGTTTTATCACATTCTGAATTGAACGTTGAAAATGAGCTTTTCAGAGCCAGCAGAGGTCAAAATAAGCAGTAATGCAAACTCAGTCATAGACATAGATTTTTACTTGCAACTTGCTTTAACATGTTTAACAGTGCATGAAATGTTGTCTAAAACAAAAAGAAAATGCTTTTTAGTGGCTGGAACTGGTTTTATCACATTCTGAATTGAACGTTGAAAATGAGCTTTTCAGAGCCAGCAGAGGTCAAAATAAGCAGTAATGCAAACTCAGTCAGAGACAAAGATTTTCACTTGCAACTTGCTTTAACATGTTTAACAGTGCATGAAATGTTGTCTAAAACAAAAAGAAAATGCTTTTTAGTGGCTGGATCTGGTTTTATCACATTCTGAATTGAACGTTGAAAATGAGCTTTTCAGAGCCAGCAGAGGTCAAAATAAGCAGTAATGCAAACTCAGTCATAGACATAGATTTTCACTTGCAACTTGCTTTAACATGTTTAACAGTGCATGAAATGTTATCTAAAACAAAAAGATTAATGCAATTTAGTGGCTGGATCTGGTTTTATCACTTTCTGAATTCAACGTTGAAAATGAGCTGTTCTCAGCCAGCAGAGGTCAAAATAAGCAGTAATGCAAACTCAGTCAGAGACATAGATTTTCACTTGCAACTTGCTTTAACATGTTTAACAGTGCATGAATTGTTGTCTAAAACAAAAAGAAAATGCTTTTTAGTGGCTGGAACTGGTTTTATCATATTCTGAATTGAACGTTGAAAATGAGCTTTTCAGAGCCAGCAGAGGTCAAAATAAGCAGTGATGCAAACTCAGTCATAGACATAGATTTTCACTTGCAACTTTCTTAAACATATTTAACAGTGCATGAAATGTTGTCTAAAACAAAAAGAAAATGCTTTTTAGTGGCTGGAACTGGTTTTATCACATTCTGAATTGAACGTTGAAAATGAGCTTTTCAGAGCCAGCAGAGGTCAAAATAAGCAGTAATGCAAACTCAGTCAGAGACATAGATTTTCACTTGCAACTTGCTTTAACATGTTTAACAGTGCATGAAATGTTGTCTAAAACAAAAAGATAAAGCTTTTTAGTGGCTGGAACTGGTTTTATCACATTCTGAATTGAACGTTGAAAATGAGCTTTTCAGAGCCAGCAGAGGTCAAAATAAGCAGTAATGCAAACTCAGTCAGAGACATAGATTTTCACTTGCAACTTGCTTTAACATGTTTAACAGTGCATGAATTGTTGTCTAAAACAAAAAGAAAATGCTTTTTAGTGGCTGGAAATGGTTTTATCACATTCTGAATTGAACGTTGAAAATGAGCTTTTCAGAGCCAGCAGAGGTCAAAATAAGCAGTGATGCAAACTCAGTCATAGACATAGATTTTCACTTGCAACTTTCTTAAACATATTTAACAGTGCATGAAATGTTATCTAAAACAAAAAGATTAATGCATTTTAGTGGCTGGAACTGGTTTTATAACATTCTGAATTGAACGTTGAAAATGAGCTGTTCTCAGCCAGCAGAGGTCAAAATAAGCAGTAATGCAAACTCAGTCAGAGACATAGATTTTCACTTGCAACTTGCTTTAACATGTTTAACAGTGCATGAATTGTTGTCTAAAACAAAAAGAAAATGCTTTTTAGTGGCTGGAACTGGTTTTATCACATTCTGAATTGAACGTTGAAAATGAGCTTTTCAGAGCCAGCAGAGGTCAAAATAAGCAGTGATGCAAACTCAGTCATAGACATAGATTTTCACTTGCAACTTTCTTAAACATATTTAACAGTGCATGAAATGTTGTCTAAAACAAAAAGAAAATGCTTTTTAGTGGCTGGAACTGGTTTTATCACATTCTGAATTGAACGTTGAAAATGAGCTTTTCAGAGCCAGCAGAGGTCAAAATAAGCAGTAATGCAAACTCAGTCAGAGACATAGATTTTCACTTGCAACTTGCTTTAACATGTTTAACAGTGCATGAAATGTTGTCTAAAACAAAAAGATAATGCTTTTTAGTGGCTGGAACTGGTTTTATCACATTCTGAATTGAACGTTGAAAATGAGCTTTTCAGAGCCAGCAGAGGTCAAAATAAGCAGTAATGCAAACTCAGTCAGAGACATAGATTTTCACTTGCAACTTGCTTTAACATGTTTAACAGTGCATGAATTGTTGTCTAAAACAAAAAGAAAATGCTTTTTAGTGGCTGGAAATGGTTTTATCACATTCTGAATTGAACGTTGAAAATGAGCTTTTCAGAGCCAGCAGAGGTCAAAATAAGCAGTGATGCAAACTCAGTCATAGACATAGATTTTCACTTGCAACTTTCTTAAACATATTTAACAGTGCATGAAATGTTGTCTAAAACAAAAAGAAAATGCTTTTTTGTGGCTGGAACTGGTTTTATCACATTCTGAATTGAACGTTGAAAATGAGCTTTTCAGAGCCAGCAGAGGTCAAAATAAGCAGTAATGCGAACTCAGTCAGAGACATAGATTTTCACTTGCAACTTGCTTTAACATGTTTAACAGTGCATGAAATGTTGTCTAAAACAAAAAGATAATGCTTTTTAGTGGCTGGAACTGGTTTTATCACATTCTAAATTGAACGTTGAAAATGAGCTTATCTCAGCCAGCAGAAGGGTCAAATCACAGTAATGCAAACTCAGTCAGAGACATAGATTTTCACTTGCAACTTGCTTTAACATGTTTAACAGTGCATGAAATGTTGTCTAAAACAAAAAGAATGATGCATTTTAGTAGCTGGATCTGGTTTTATCACATTCTGTGATGGACGTTGAAAATGAGCTTTTCAGAGCCAGCAGAGATCAAAATAAGCAGTAATGCAAACTCAGTCATAGACATAGATTTTCACTTGCAACTTTCTTAAACATATTTAACAGTGCATGAAATGTTGTCTAAAACAAAAAGAAAATGCTTTTTAGTGGCTGAAACTGGTTTTATCACATTCTGAATTGAACGTTGAAAATGAGCTTTTCAGAGCCAGCAGAGGTCAAAATAAGCAGTAATGCAAACTCAGTCAGAGACATAGATTTTCACTTGCAACTTGCTTTAACATGTTTAACAGTGCATGAAATGTTGTCTAAAACAAAAAGATAATGCTTTTTAGTGGCTGGAACTGGTTTTATCACATTCTGAATTGAACGTTGAAAATGAGCTTTTCAGAGCCAGCAGAGGTCAAAATAAGCAGCAATGCAAACTCAGTCATAGACATAGATTTTCACTTGCAACTTGCTTTAACATGTTTAACAGTGCATGAAATGTTGTGTAAAACAAAAAGAAAATGCTTTTTAGTGGCTGGAACTGGTTTTATCACATTCTGAATTGAACGTTGAAAATGAGCTTTTCAGAGCCAGCAGAGGTCAAAATAAGCAGTAATGCAAACTCAGTCAGAGACAAAGATTTTCACTTGCAACTTGCTTTAACATGTTTAACAGTGCATGAAATGTTGTCTAAAACAAAAAGAAAATGCTTTTTAGTGGCTGGATCTGGTTTTATCACATTCTGAATTGAACGTTGAAAATGAGCTTTTCAGAGCCAGCAGAGGTCAAAATAAGCAGTAATGCAAACTCAGTCATAGACATAGATTTTCACTTGCAACTTGCTTTAACATGTTTAACAGTGCATGAAATGTTATCTAAAACAAAAAGATTAATGCATTTTAGTGGCTGGATCTGGTTTTATCACTTTCTGAATTCAACGTTGAAAATGAGCTGTTCTCAGCCAGCAGAGGTCAAAATAAGCAGTAATGCAAACTCAGTCAGAGACATAGATTTTCACTTGCAACTTGCTTTAACATGTTTAACAGTGCATGAATTGTTGTCTAAAACAAAAAGAAAATGCTTTTTAGTGGCTGGAACTGGTTTTATCACATTCTGAATTGAACGTTGAAAATGAGCTTTTCAGAGCCAGCAGAGGTCAAAATAAGCAGTGATGCAAACTCAGTCATAGACATAGATTTTCACTTGCAACTTACTTAAACATATTTAACAGTGCATGAAATGTTGTCTAAAACAAAAAGAAAATGCTTTTTAGTGGCTGGAACTGGTTTTATCACATTCTGAATTGAACGTTGAAAATGAGCTTTTCAGAGCCAGCAGAGGTCAAAATAAGCAGTAATGCAAACTCAGTCAGAGACATAGATTTTCACTTGCAACTTGCTTTAACATGTTTAACAGTGCATGAAATGTTGTCTAAAACAAAAAGATAATGCTTTTTAGTGGCTGGAACTGGTTTTATCACATTCTGTATTGAACGTTGAAAATTAGCTTTTCAGAGCCAGCAGAGGTCAAAATAAGCAGTAATGCAAACTCAGTCAGAGACAAAGATTTTCACTTGCAACTTGCTTTAACATGTTTAACAGTGCATGAAATGTTGTCTAAAACAAAAAGAAAATGCTTTTTAGTGGCTGGAACTGGTTTTATCACATTCTGAATTGAACGTTGAAAATGAGCTTTTCAGAGCCAGCAGAGGTCAAAATAAGCAGTAATGCAAACTCAGTCAGAGACAAAGATTTTCACTTGCAACTTGCTTTAACATGTTTAACAGTGCATGAAATGTTGTCTAAAACAAAAAGAAAATGCTTTTTAGTGGCTGGATCTGGTTTTATCACTTTCTGAATTCAACGTTGAAAATGAGCTGTTCTCAGCCAGCAGAGGTCAAAATAAGTAGCAATGCAAACTCAGTCATAGACATAGATTTTCACTTGCAACTTGCTTTAACATATTTAACAGTGCATGAAATGTTGTCTAAAACAAAAAGAAAATGCTTTTTAGTGGCTGGATCTGGTTTTATCACATTCTGAATTGAACGTTGAAAATGAGCTTTTCAGAGCCAGCAGAGGTCAAAATAAGCAGTAATGCAAACTCAGTCAGAGACAAAGATTTTCATTTGCAACTTGCTTTAACATGTTTAACAGTGCATGAAATGTTGTCTAAAACAAAAAGAAAATGCTTTTTAGTGGCTGGATCTGGTTTTATCACATTCTGAATTAAACGTTGAAAATGAGCTTTTCAGAGCCAGCAGAGGTCAAAATAAGCAGTAATGCAAACTCAGTCATAGACATAGATTTTCACTTGCAACTTGCTTTAACATGTTTAACAGTGCATGAAATGTTGTCTAAAACAAAAAGAAAATGCTTTTTAGTGGCTGGAACTGGTTTTATCACATTCTGAATTGAGCGTTGAAAATGAGCTTTTCAGAGCCAGCAGAGGTCAAAATAAGCAGTAATGCAAACTCAGTCAGAGACATAGATTTTCATTTGCAACTTTCTTAAACATATTTAACAGTGCATGAAATGTTGTCTAAAACAAAAAGAAAATGCTTTCTAGTGGCTGGAACTGGTTTTATCACATTCTGAATTGAGCGTTGAAAATGAGCTTTTCAGAGCCAGCAGAGGTCAAAATAAGCAGTAATGCAAACTCAGTCAGAGACATAGATTTTCACTTGCAACTTGCTTTAACATGTTTAACAGTGCATGAATTGTTGTCTAAAACAAAAAGAAAATGCTTTTTAGTGGCTGGAAATGGTTTTATCACATTCTGAATTGAACGTTGAAAATGAGCTTTTCAGAGCCAGCAGAGGTCAAAATAAGCAGTAATGCAAACTCAGTCATAGACATAGATTTTCACTTGCAACTTGCTTTAACATGTTTAACAGTGCATGAAATGTTATCTAAAACAAAAAGAATAATGCATTTTAGTGGCTGGATCTGGTTTTATCACTTTCTGAATTCAACGTTGAAAATGAGCTGTTCTCAGCCAGCAGAGGTCAAAATAAGCAGTAATGCAAACTCAGTCAGAGACAAAGATTTTCACTTGCAACTTGCTTTAACATGTTTAACAGTGCATGAAATGTTGTCTAAAACAAAAAGAAAATGCTTTTTAGTGGCTGGATCTGGTTTTATCACATTCTGAATTGAACGTTGAAAATGAGCTTTTCAGAGCCAGCAGAGGTCAAAATACGCAGTAATGCAAACTCAGTCAGAGACAAAGATTTTCATTTGCAACTTGCTTTAACATGTTTAACAGTGCATGAAATGTTGTCTAAAACAAAAAGAAAATGCTTTTTAGTGGCTGGATCTGGTTTTATCACATTCTGAATTGAACGTTGAAAATGAGCTTTTCAGAGCCAGCAGAGGTCAAAATAAGCAGTAATGCAAACTCAGTCATAGACATAGATTTTCACTTGCAACTTGCTTTAACATGTTTAACAGTGCATGAAATGTTATCTAAAACAAAAAGAATAATGCATTTTAGTGGCTGGATCTGGTTTTATCACTTTCTGAATTCAACGTTGAAAATGAGCTGTTCTCAGCCAGCAGAGGTCAAAATAAGTAGCAATGCAAACTCAGTCATAGACATAGATTTTCACTTGCAACTTGCTTTAACATATTTAACAGTGCATGAAATGTTGTCTAAAACAAAAAGAAAATGCTTTTTAGTGGCTGGATCTGGTTTTATCACATTCTGAATTGAACGTTGAAAATGAGCTTTTCAGAGCCAGCAGAGGTCAAAATAAGCAGTAATGCAAACTCAGTCAGAGACAAAGATTTTCATTTGCAACTTGCTTTAACATGTTTAACAGTGCATGAAATGTTGTCTAAAACAAAAAGAAAATGCTTTTTAGTGGCTGGATCTGGTTTTATCACATTCTGAATTAAACGTTGAAAATGAGCTTTTCAGAGCCAGCAGAGGTCAAAATAAGCAGTAATGCAAACTCAGTCATAGACATAGATTTTCACTTGCAACTTGCTTTAACATGTTTAACAGTGCATGAAATGTTGTCTAAAACAAAAAGAAAATGCTTTTTAGTGGCTGGAACTGGTTTTATCACATTCTGAATTGAGCGTTGAAAATGAGCTTTTCAGAGCCAGCAGAGGTCAAAATAAGCAGTAATGCAAACTCAGTCAGAGACATAGATTTTCATTTGCAACTTTCTTAAACATATTTAACAGTGCATGAAATGTTGTCTAAAACAAAAAGAAAATGCTTTCTAGTGGCTGGAACTGGTTTTATCACATTCTGAATTGAGCGTTGAAAATGAGCTTTTCAGAGCCAGCAGAGGTCAAAATAAGCAGTAATGCAAACTCAGTCAGAGACATAGATTTTCACTTGCAACTTGCTTTAACATGTTTAACAGTGCATGAATTGTTGTCTAAAACAAAAAGAAAATGCTTTTTAGTGGCTGGAAATGGTTTTATCACATTCTGAATTGAACGTTGAAAATGAGCTTTTCAGAGCCAGCAGAGGTCAAAATAAGCAGTAATGCAAACTCAGTCATAGACATAGATTTTCACTTGCAACTTGCTTTAACATGTTTAACAGTGCATGAAATGTTATCTAAAACAAAAAGAATAATGCATTTTAGTGGCTGGATCTGGTTTTATCACTTTCTGAATTCAACGTTGAAAATGAGCTGTTCTCAGCCAGCAGAGGTCAAAATAAGCAGTAATGCAAACTCAGTCAGAGACAAAGATTTTCACTTGCAACTTGCTTTAACATGTTTAACAGTGCATGAAATGTTGTCTAAAACAAAAAGAAAATGCTTTTTAGTGGCTGGATCTGGTTTTATCACATTCTGAATTGAACGTTGAAAATGAGCTTTTCAGAGCCAGCAGAGGTCAAAATACGCAGTAATGCAAACTCAGTCAGAGACAAAGATTTTCATTTGCAACTTGCTTTAACATGTTTAACAGTGCATGAAATGTTGTCTAAAACAAAAAGAAAATGCTTTTTAGTGGCTGGATCTGGTTTTATCACATTCTGAATTGAACGTTGAAAATGAGCTTTTCAGAGCCAGCAGAGGTCAAAATAAGCAGTAATGCAAACTCAGTCATAGACATAGATTTTCACTTGCAACTTGCTTTAACATGTTTAACAGTGCATGAAATGTTATCTAAAACAAAAAGAATAATGCATTTTAGTGGCTGGATCTGGTTTTATCACTTTCTGAATTCAACGTTGAAAATGAGCTGTTCTCAGCCAGCAGAGGTCAAAATAAGTAGCAATGCAAACTCAGTCATAGACATAGATTTTCACTTGCAACTTGCTTTAACATATTTAACAGTGCATGAAATGTTGTCTAAAACAAAAAGAAAATGCTTTTTAGTGGCTGGATCTGGTTTTATCACATTCTGAATTGAACGTTGAAAATGAGCTTTTCAGAGCCAGCAGAGGTCAAAATAAGCAGTAATGCAAACTCAGTCAGAGACAAAGATTTTCATTTGCAACTTGCTTTAACATGTTTAACAGTGCATGAAATGTTGTCTAAAACAAAAAGAAAATGCTTTTTAGTGGCTGGATCTGGTTTTATCACTTTCTGAATTGAACGTTGAAAATGAGCTTTTCAGAGCCAGCAGAGGTCAAAATAAGCAGTAATGCAAACTCAGTCATAGACATAGATTTTCACTTGCAACTTGCTTTAACATGTTTAACAGTGCATGAAATGTTGTCTAAAACAAAAAGAAAATGCTTTTTAGTGGCTGGATCTGGTTTTATCACATTCTGAAGTGAACGTTGAAAATGAGCTTTTCAGAGCCAGCAGAGGTCAAAATAAGCAGTAATGCAAACTCAGTCACAGACATAGATTTTCATTTGCAACTTTCTTAAACATATTTAACAGTGCATGAAATGTTGTCTAAAACAAAAAGAAAATGCTTTCTAGTGGCTGGAACTGGTTTTATCACATTCTGAATTGAGCGTTGAAAATGAGCTTTTCAGAGCCAGCAGAGGTCAAAATAAGCAGTAATGCAAACTCAGTCAGAGACATAGATTTTCACTTGCAACTTGCTTTAACATGTTTAACAGTGCATGAATTGTTGTCTAAAACAAAAAGAAAATGCTTTTTAGTGGCTGGAAATGGTTTTATCACATTCTGAATTGAACGTTGAAAATGAGCTTTTCAGAGCCAGCAGAGGTCAAAATAAGCAGTGATGCAAACTCAGTCATAGACATAGATTTTCACTTGCAACTTTCTTAAACATATTTAACAGTGCATGAAATGTTGTCTAAAACAAAAAGAAAATGCTTTTTTGTGGCTGGAACTGGTTTTATCACATTCTGAATTGAACGTTGAAAATGAGCTTTTCAGAGCCAGCAGAGGTCAAAATAAGCAGTAATGCGAACTCAGTCAGAGACATAGATTTTCACTTGCAACTTGCTTTAACATGTTTAACAGTGCATGAAATGTTGTCTAAAACAAAAAGATAATGCTTTTTAGTGGGTGGAACTGGTTTTATCACATTCTAAATTGAACGTTGAAAATGAGCTTATCTCAGCCAGCAGAAGGGTCAAATCACAGTAATGCAAACTCAGTCATAGACATAGATTTTCACTTGCAACTTGCTTTAACATGTTTAACAGTGCATGAAATGTTATCTAAAACAAAAAGAATAATGCATTTTAGTGGCTGGATCTGGTTTTATCACTTTCTGAATTCAACGTTGAAAATGAGCTTTTCAGAGCCAGCAGAGGTCAAAATAAGCAGTAATGCAAACTCAGTCATAGACATAGATTTTCACTTGCAACTTGCTTTAACATGTTTAACAGTGCATGAAATGTTATCTAAAACAAAAAGAATAATGCATTTTAGTGGCTGGATCTGGTTTTATCACTTTCTGAATTCAACGTTGAAAATGAGCTGTTCTCAGCCAGCAGAGGTCAAAATAAGTAGTAATGCAAACTCAGTCATAGACATAGATTTTCACTTGCAACTTGCTTTAACATATTTAACAGTGCATGAAATGTTGTCTAAAACAAAAAGAAAATGCTTTTTAGTGGCTGGATCTGGTTTTATCACATTCTGAATTGAACGTTGAAAATGAGCTTTTCAGAGCCAGCAGAGGTCAAAATAAGCAGTAATGCAAACTCAGTCAGAGACAAAGATTTTCATTTGCAACTTGCTTTAACATGTTTAACAGTGCATGAAATGTTGTCTAAAACAAAAAGAAAATACTTTTTAGTGGCTGGATCTGGTTTTATCACATTCTGAATTCAACGTTGAAAATGAGCTTTTCAGAGCCAGCAGAGGTCAAAATAAGCAGTAATGCAAACTCAGTCATAGACATAGATTTTCACTTGCAACTTGCTTTAACATGTTTAACAGTGCATGAAATGTTGTCTAAAACAAAAAGAAAATGCTTTTTAGTGGCTGGATCTGGTTTTATCACATTCTGAAGTGAACGTTGAAAATGAGCTTTTCAGAGCCAGCAGAGGTCAAAATAAGCAGTAATGCAAACTCAGTCAGAGACATAGATTTTCATTTGCAACTTTCTTAAACATATTTAACAGTGCATGAAATGTTGTCTAAAACAAAAAGAAAATGCTTTCTAGTGGCTGGAACTGGTTTTATCACATTCTGAATTGAGCGTTGAAAATGAGCTTTTCAGAGCCAGCAGAGGTCAAAATAAGCAGTAATGCAAACTCAGTCAGAGACATAGATTTTCACTTGCAACTTTCTTAAACATATTTAACAGTGCATGAAATGTTGTCTAAAACAAAAAGAAAATGCTTTTTAGTGGCTGGGACTGGTTTTATCACATTCTGAATTGAACGTTGAAAATGAGCTTTTAAGAGCCAGCAGAGGTCAAAATAAGCAGTAATGCAAACTCAGTCAGAGACATAGATTTTCACTTGCAACTTGCTTTAACATGTTTAACAGTGCATGAAATGTTGTCTAAAACAAAAAGAAAATGCTTTTTAGTGGCTGGATCTGGTTTTATCACATTCTGAATTGAACGTTGAAAATGAGCTTTTCAGAGCCAGCAGAGGTCAAAATAAGCAGTAATGCAAACTCAGTCATAGACATAGATTTTCACTTGCAACTTGCTTTAACATGTTTAACAGTGCATGAAATGTTGTCTAAAACAAAAAGAATGATGCATTTTAGTGGCTGGATCTGGTTTTATCACTTTCTGAAGTCAACGTTGAAAATGAGCTGTTCTCAGCCAGCAGAGGTCAAAATAAGCAGTGATGCAAACTCAGTCAGAGACATAGATTTTCACTTGCAACTTGCTTTAACATGTTTAACAGTGCATGAATTGTTGTCTAAAACAAAAAGAATGATGCATTTTAGTGGCTGGATCTGGTTTTATCACATTCTGAATTGAACGTTGAAAATGAGCTTTTCAGAGCCAGCAGAGGTCAAAATAAGCAGTAATGCAAACTCAGTCGTAGACATAGATTTTCACTTGCAACTTGCTTTAACATGTTTAACAGTGCATGAATTGTTGTCTAAAACAAAAAGAAAATGCTTTTTAGTGGCTGGAAATGGTTTTATCACATTCTGAATTGAACGTTGAAAATGAGCTTTTCAGAGCCAGCAGAGGTCAAAATAAGCAGTGATGCAAACTCAGTCATAGACATAGATTTTCACTTGCAACTTTCTTAAACATATTTAACAGTGCATGAAATGTTGTCTAAAACAAAAAGAAAATGCTTTTTAGTGGCTGGAACTGGTTTTATCACATTCTGAATTGAACGTTGAAAATGTGCTTTTCAGAGCCAGCAGAGGTCAAAATAAGCAGTAATGCAAACTCAGTCAGAGACAAAGATTTTCACTTGCAACTTGCTTTAACATGTTTAACAGTGCATGAAATGTTGTCTAAAACAAAAAGAAAATGCTTTTTAGTGGCTGGATCTGGTTTTATCACATTCTGAATTGAACGTTGAAAATGAGCTTTTCAGAGCCAGCAGAGGTCAAAATAAGCAGTAATGCAAACTCAGTCATAGACATAGATTTTCACTTGCAACTTGCTTTAACATGTTTAACAGTGCATGAAATGTTATCTAAAACAAAAAGAATAATGCATTTTAGTGGCTGGATCTGGTTTTATCACTTTCTGAATTCAACGTTTAAAATGAGCTGTTCTCAGCCAGCAGAGGTCAAAATAAGCAGTAATGCAAACTCAGTCAGAGTCATAGATTTTCACTTGCAACTTGCTTTAACATGTTTAACAGTGCATGAATTATTGTCTAAAACAAAAAGAAAATGCTTTTTAGTGGCTGGAACTGGTTTTATCACATTCTGAATTGAACGTTGAAAATGAGCTTTTCAGAGCCAGCAGAGGTCAAAATAAGCAGTAATGCAAACTCAGTCAGAGACAAAGATTTTCACTTGCAACTTGCTTTAACATGTTTAACAGTGCATGAAATGTTGTCTAAAACAAAAAGAAAATGCTTTTTAGTGGCTGGATCTGGTTTTATCACATTCTGAATTGAACGTTGAAAATGAGCTTTTCAGAGCCAGCAGAGGTCAAAATAAGCAGTAATGCAAACTCAGTCATAGACATAGATTTTCACTTGCAACTTTCTTAAACATATTTAACAGTGCATGAAATGTTGTCTAAAACAAAAAGAAAATGCTTTTTAGTGGCTGGAACTGGTTTTATCACATTCTGAATTGAACGTTGAAAATGAGCTTTTCAGAGCCAGCAGAGGTCAAAATAAGCAGTAATGCAAACTCAGTCAGAGACATAGATTTTCACTTGCAACTTGCTTTAACATGTTTAACAGTGCATGAAATGTTGTCTAAAACAAAAAGATAATGCTTTTTAGTGGCTGGAACTGGTTTTATCACATTCTAAATTGAACGTTGAAAATGAGCTTTTCAGAGCCAGCAGAGGTCAAAATAAGCAGTAATGCAAACTCAGTCATAGACATAGATTTTCACTTGCAACTTGCTTTAACATGTTTAACAGTGCATGAAATGTTGTCTAAAACAAAAAGAAAATGCTTTTTAGTGGCTGGAACTGGTTTTATCACATTCTGAATTGAACGTTGAAAATGAGCTTTTCAGAGCCAGCAGAGGTCAAAATAAGCAGTAATGCAAACTCAGTCAGAGACAAAGATTTTCACTTGCAACTTGCTTTAACATGTTTAACAGTGCATGAAATGTTGTCTAAAACAAAAAGAAAATGCTTTTTAGTGGCTGGATCTGGTTTTATCACATTCTGAATTGAACGTTGAAAATGCGCTTTTCAGAGCCAGCAGAGGTCAAAATAAGCAGTAATGCAAACTCAGTCAGAGACAAAGATTTTCATTTGCAACTTGCTTTAACATGTTTAACAGTGCATGAAATGTTGTCTAAAACAAAAAGAAAATGCTTTTTAGTGGCTGGATCTGGTTTTATCACATTCTGAATTGAACGTTGAAAATGAGCTTTTCAGAGCCAGCAGAGGTCAAAATAAGCAGTAATGCAAACTCAGTCATAGACATAGATTTTCACTTGCAACTTGCTTTTACATGTTTAACAGTGCATGAAATGTTATCTAAAACAAAAAGAATAATGCATTTTAGTGGCTGGATCTGGTTTTATCACTTTCTGAATTCAACGTTGAAAATGAGCTGTTCTCAGCCAGCAGAGGTCAAAATAAGTAGTAATGCAAACTCAGTCATAGACATAGATTTTCACTTGCAACTTGCTTTAACATATTTAACAGTGCATGAAATGTTGTCTAAAACAAAAAGAAAATGCTTTTTAGTGGCTGGATCTGGTTTTATCACATTCTGAATTGAACGTTGAAAATGAGCTTTTCAGAGCCAGCAGAGGTCAAAATAAGCAGTAATGCAAACTCAGTCAGAGACAAAGATTTTCATTTGCAACTTGCTTTAACATGTTTAACAGTGCATGAAATGTTGTCTAAAACAAAAAGAAAATGCTTTTTAGTGGCTGGATCTGGTTTTATCACATTCTGAATTCAACGTTGAAAATGAGCTTTTCAGAGCCAGCAGAGGTCAAAATAAGCAGTAATGCAAACTCAGTCATAGACATAGATTTTCACTTGCAACTTGCTTTAACATGTTTAACAGTGCATGAAATGTTGTCTAAAACAAAAAGAATGATGCTTTTTAGTGGCTGGGACTGGTTTTATCACATTCTGAATTGAACGTTGAAAATGAGCTTTTCAGAGCCAGCAGAGGTCAAAATAAGCAGTAATGCAAACTCAGTCAGAGACATAGATTTTCACTTGCAACTTGCTTTAACATGTTTAACAGTGCATGAATTGTTGTCTAAAACAAAAAGAAAATGCTTTTTAGTGGCTGGAAATGGTTTTATCACATTCTGAATTGAACGTTGAAAATGAGCTTTTCAGAGCCAGCAGAGGTCAAAATAAGCAGTGATGCAAACTCAGTCATAGACATAGATTTTCACTTGCAACTTTCTTAAACATATTTAACAGTGCATGAAATGTTGTCTAAAACAAAAAGAAATTGCTTTTTAGATGCTGGAACTTGTTTTATCACATTCTGAATTGAACGTTGAAAATTAGCTTTTCAGAGCCAGCAGAGGTCAAAATAAGCAGTAATGCAAACTCAGTCAGAGACATAGATTTTCACTTGCAACTTGCTTTAACATGTTTAACAGTGCATGAAATGTTGTCTAAAACAAAAAGAAAATGCTTTTTAGTGGCTGGAAATGGTTTTATCACATTCTGAATTGAACGTTGAAAATGAGCTTTTCAGAGCCAGCAGAGGTCAAAATAAGCAGTGATGCAAACTCAGTCATAGACATAGATTTTCACTTGCAACTTTCTTAAACATATTTAACAGTGCATGAAATGTTGTCTAAAACAAAAAGAAAATGCTTTTTAGTGGCTGGAACTGGTTTTATCACATTCTGAATTGAACGTTGAAAATGAGCTTTTCAGAGCCAGCAGAGGTCAAAATAAGCAGTGATGCAAACTCAGTCATAGACATAGATTTTCACTTGCAACTTTCTTAAACATATTTAACAGTGCATGAAATGTTGTCTAAAACAAAAAGAAAATGCTTTTTAGTGGCTGGAACTGGTTTTATCACATTCTGAATTGAACGTTGAAAATGAGCTGTTCTCAGCCAGCAGAGGTCAAAATAAGCAGTAATGCAAACTCAGTCAGAGACATAGATTTTCACTTGCAACTTGCTTTAACATGTTTAACAGTGCATGAATTGTTGTCTAAAACAAAAAGAAAATGCTTTTTAGTGGCTGGAACTGTTTTTATCACATTCTGAATTGAACGTTGAAAATGAGCTTTTCAGAGCCAGCAGAGGTCAAAATAAGCAGTAATGCAAACTCAGTCAGAGACAAAGATTTTCACTTGCAACTTGCTTTAACATGTTTTACAGTGCATGAAATGTTGTCTAAAACAAAAAGAAAATGCTTTTTAGTGGCTGGATCTGGTTTTATCACATTCTGAATTGAACGTTGAAAATGAGCTTTTCAGAGCCAGCAGAGGTCAAAATAAGCAGTAATGCAAACTCAGTCATAGACATAGATTTTCACTTGCAACTTGCTTTAACATGTTTAACAGTGCATGAAATGTTATCTAAAACAAAAAGAATAATGCATTTTAGTGGCTGGATCTGGTTTTATCACTTTCTGAATTCAACGTTGAAAATGAGCTGTTCTCAGCCAGCAGAGGTCAAAATAAGCAGTAATGCAAACTCAGTCAGAGACATAGATTTTCACTTGCAACTTGCTTTAACATGTTTAACAGTGCATGAATTGTTGTCTAAAACAAAAAGAAAATGCTTTTTAGTGGCTGGAACTGGTTTTATCACATTCTGAATTGAACGTTGAAAATGAGCTTTTCAGAGCCAGCAGAGGTCAAAATAAGCAGTAATGCAAACTCAGTCATAGACATAGATTTTCACTTGCAACTTGCTTTAACATGTTTAACAGTGCATGAAATGTTATCTAAAACAAAAAGAATAATGCATTTTAGTGGCTGGAACTGGTTTTATCAGATTCTGAATTGAACGTTGAAAATGAGCTTTTCAGAGCCAGCAGAGGTCAAAATAAGCAGTGATGCAAACTCAGTCATAGACATAGATTTTCACTTGCAACTTTCTTAAACATATTTAACAGTGCATGAAATGTTGTCTAAAACAAAAAGAAAATGCTTTTTAGTGGCTGGAACTGGTTTTATCACATTCTGAATTGAACGTTGAAAATGAGCTTTTCAGAGCCAGCAGAGGTCAAAATAAGCAGTAATGCAAACTCAGTCATAGACAAAGATTTTCACTTGCAACTTGCTTTAACATGTTTAACAGTGCATGAAATGTTATCTAAAACAAAAAGAATAATGCATTTTAGTGGCTGGATCTGGTTTTATCACTTTCTGAATTCAACGTTGAAAATGAGCTGTTCTCAGCCAGCAGAGGTCAAAATAAGCAGTAATGCAAACTCAGTCATAGACATAGATTTTCACTTGCAACTTTCTTAAACATATTTAACAGTGCATGAAATGTTGTCTAAAACAAAAAGAAAATGCTTATTAGTGGCTGGAACTGGTTTTATCACATTCTGAATTGAACGTTGAAAATGAGCTTTTCAGAGCCAGCAGAGGTCAAAATAAGCAGTAATGCAAACTCAGTCAGAGACATAGATTTTCACTTGCAACTTGCTTTAACATGTTTAACAGTGCATGAAATGTTGTCTAAAACAAAAAGATAATGCTTTTTAGTGGCTGGAACTGGTTTTATCACATTCTAAATTGAACGTTGAAAATGAGCTTTTCAGAGCCAGCAGAGGTCAAAATAAGCAGTAATACAAACTCAGTCATAGACATAGATTTTCACTTGCAACTTGCTTTAACATGTTTAACAGTGCATGAAATGTTGTCTAAAACAAAAAGAAAATGCTTTTTAGTGGCTGGAACTGGTTTTATCACATTCTGAATTGAACGTTGAAAATGAGCTTTTCAGAGCCAGCAGAGGTCAAAATAAGCAGTAATGCAAACTCAGTCAGAGACAAAGATTTTCACTTGCAACTTGCTTTAACAAGTTTAACAGTGCATGAAATGTTGTCTAAAACAAAAAGAAAATGCTTTTTAGTGGCTGGATCTGGTTTTATCACATTCTGAATTGAACGTTGAAAATGAGCTTTTCAGAGCCAGCAGAGGTCAAAATAAGCACTAATGCAAACTCATTCATAGACATAGATTTTCACTTGCAACTTGCTTTAACATGTTTAACAGTGCATGAAATGGTGTCTAAAACAAAAAGAAAATGCTTTTTAGTGGCTGGAACTGGTTTTATCACATTCTGAATTGAACGTTGAAAATGAGCTTTTCAGAGCCAGCAGAGGTCAAAATAAGCAGTAATGCAAACTCAGTCAGAGACATAGATTTTCACTTGCAACTTGCTTTAACATGTTTAACAGTGCATGAAATGTTGTCTAAAACAAAAAGATAATGCTTTTTAGTGGCTGGAACTGGTTTTATCACATTCTGAATTGAACGTTGAAAATGAGCTTTTCAGAGCCAGCAGAGGTCAAAATAAGCAGTAATGCAAACTCAGTCATAGACATAGATTTTCACTTGCAACTTGCTTTAACATGTTTAACAGTGCATGAAATGTTGTCTAAAACAAAAAGAAAATGCTTTTTAGTGGCTGGAACTGGTTTTATCACATTCTGAATTGAACGTTGAAAATGAGCTTTTCAGAGCCAGCAGAGGTCAAAATAAGCAGTAATGCAAACTCAGTCAGAGACAAAGATTTTCACTTGCAACTTGCTTTAACATGTTTAACAGTGCATGAAATGTTGTCTAAAACAAAAAGAAAATGCTTTTTAGTGGCTGGATCTGGTTTTATCACATTCTGAATTGAACGTTGAAAATGAGCTTTTCAGAGCCAGCAGAGGTCAAAATAAGCAGTAATGCAAACTCAGTCATAGACATAGATTTTCACTTGCAACTTTCTTAAACATATTTAACAGTGCATGAAATGTTGTCTAAAACAAAAAGAAAATGCTTTTTAGTGGCTGGAACTGGTTTTATCACATTCTGAATTGAACGTTGAAAATGAGCTTTTCAGAGCCAGCAGAGGTCAAAATAAGCAGTAATGCAAACTCAGTCAGAGACATAGATTTTCACTTGCAACTTGCTTTAACATGTTTAACAGTGCATGAAATGTTGTCTAAAACAAAAAGATAATGCTTTTTAGTGGCTGGAACTGGTTTTATCACATTCTAAATTGAACGTTGAAAATGAGCTTTTCAGAGCCAGCAGAGGTCAAAATAAGCAGTAATGCAAACTCAGTCATAGACATAGATTTTCACTTGCAACTTGCTTTAACATGTTTAACAGTGCATGAAATGTTGTCTAAAACAAAAAGAAAATGCTTTTTAGTGGCTGGAACTGGTTTTATCACATTCTGAATTGAACGTTGAAAATGAGCTTTTCAGAGCCAGCAGAGGTCAAAATAAGCAGTAATGCAAACTCAGTCAGAGACAAAGATTTTCACTTGCAACTTGCTTTAACATGTTTAACAGTGCATGAAATGTTGTCTAAAACAAAAAGAAAATGCTTTTTAGTGGCTGGATCTGGTTTTATCACATTCTGAATTGAACGTTGAAAATGAGCTTTTCAGAGCCAGCAGAGGTCAAAATAAGCAGTAATGCAAACTCAGTCAGAGACAAAGATTTTCATTTGCAACTTGCTTTAACATGTTTAACAGTGCATGAAATGTTGTCTAAAACAAAAAGAAAATGCTTTTTAGTGGCTGGATCTGGTTTTATCACATTCTGAATTGAACGTTGAAAATGAGCTTTTCAGAGCCAGCAGAGGTCAAAATAAGCAGTAATGCAAACTCAGTCATAGACATAGATTTTCACTTGCAACTTGCTTTAACATGTTTAACAGTGCATGAAATGTTATCTAAAACAAAAAGAATAATGCATTTTAGTGGCTGGATCTGGTTTTATCACTTTCTGAATTCAACGTTGAAAATGAGCTGTTCTCAGCCAGCAGAGGTCAAAATAAGTAGTAATGCAAACTCAGTCATAGACATAGATTTTCACTTGCAACTTGCTTTAACATATTTAACAGTGCATGAAATGTTGTCTAAAACAAAAAGAAAATGCTTTTTAGTGGCTGGATCTGGTTTTATCACATTCTGAATTGAACGTTGAAAATGAGCTTTTCAGAGCCAGCAGAGGTCAAAATAAGCAGTAATGCAAACTCAGTCAGAGACAAAGATTTTCATTTGCAACTTGCTTTAACATGTTTAACAGTGCATGAAATGTTGTCTAAAACAAAAAGAAAATGCTTTTTAGTGGCTGGATCTGGTTTTATCACAGTCTGAATTCAACGTTGAAAATGAGCTTTTCAGAGCCAGCAGAGGTCAAAATAAGCAGTAATGCAAACTCAGTCATAGACATAGATTTTCACTTGCAACTTGCTTTAACATGTTTAACAGTGCATGAAATGTTGTCTAAAACAAAAAGAATGATGCTTTTTAGTGGCTGGGACTGGTTTTATCACATTCTGAATTGAACGTTGAAAATGAGCTTTTCAGAGCCAGCAGAGGTCAAAATAAGCAGTAATGCAAACTCAGTCAGAGACATAGATTTTCACTTGCAACTTGCTTTAACATGTTTAACAGTGCATGAATTGTTGTCTAAAACAAAAAGAAAATGCTTTTTAGTGGCTGGAAATGGTTTTATCACATTCTGAATTGAACGTTGAAAATGAGCTTTTCAGAGCCAGCAGAGGTCAAAATAAGCAGTGATGCAAACTCAGTCATAGACATAGATTTTCACTTGCAACTTTCTTAAACATATTTAACAGTGCATGAAATGTTGTCTAAAACAAAAAGAAATTGCTTTTTAGATGCTGGAACTTGTTTTATCACATTCTGAATTGAACGTTGAAAATTAGCTTTTCAGAGCCAGCAGAGGTCAAAATAAGCAGTAATGCAAACTCAGTCAGAGACATAGATTTTCACTTGCAACTTGCTTTAACATGTTTAACAGTGCATGAAATGTTGTCTAAAACAAAAAGAAAATGCTTTTTAGTGGCTGGAAATGGTTTTATCACATTCTGAATTGAACGTTGAAAATGAGCTTTTCAGAGCCAGCAGAGGTCAAAATAAGCAGTGATGCAAACTCAGTCATAGACATAGATTTTCACTTGCAACTTTCTTAAACATATTTAACAGTGCATGAAATGTTGTCTAAAACAAAAAGAAAATGCTTTTTAGTGGCTGGAACTGGTTTTATCACATTCTGAATTGAACGTTGAAAATGAGCTTTTCAGAGCCAGCAGAGGTCAAAATAAGCAGTGATGCAAACTCAGTCATAGACATAGATTTTCACTTGCAACTTTCTTAAACATATTTAACAGTGCATGAAATGTTGTCTAAAACAAAAAGAAAATGCTTTTTAGTGGCTGGAACTGGTTTTATCACATTCTGAATTGAACGTTGAAAATGAGCTGTTCTCAGCCAGCAGAGGTCAAAATAAGCAGTAATGCAAACTCAGTCAGAGACATAGATTTTCACTTGCAACTTGCTTTAACATGTTTAACAGTGCATGAATTGTTGTCTAAAACAAAAAGAAAATGCTTTTTAGTGGCTGGAACTGTTTTTATCACATTCTGAATTGAACGTTGAAAATGAGCTTTTCAGAGCCAGCAGAGGTCAAAATAAGCAGTAATGCAAACTCAGTCAGAGACAAAGATTTTCACTTGCAACTTGCTTTAACATGTTTTACAGTGCATGAAATGTTGTCTAAAACAAAAAGAAAATGCTTTTTAGTGGCTGGATCTGGTTTTATCACATTCTGAATTGAACGTTGAAAATGAGCTTTTCAGAGCCAGCAGAGGTCAAAATAAGCAGTAATGCAAACTCAGTCATAGACATAGATTTTCACTTGCAACTTGCTTTAACATGTTTAACAGTGCATGAAATGTTATCTAAAACAAAAAGAATAATGCATTTTAGTGGCTGGATCTGGTTTTATCACTTTCTGAATTCAACGTTGAAAATGAGCTGTTCTCAGCCAGCAGAGGTCAAAATAAGCAGTAATGCAAACTCAGTCAGAGACATAGATTTTCACTTGCAACTTGCTTTAACATGTTTAACAGTGCATGAATTGTTGTCTAAAACAAAAAGAAAATGCTTTTTAGTGGCTGGAACTGGTTTTATCACATTCTGAATTGAACGTTGAAAATGAGCTTTTCAGAGCCAGCAGAGGTCAAAATAAGCAGTGATGCAAACTCAGTCATAGACATAGATTTTCACTTGCAACTTTCTTAAACATATTTAACAGTGCATGAAATGTTGTCTAAAACAAAAAGAAAATGCTTATTAGTGGCTGGAACTGGTTTTATCACATTCTGAATTGAACGTTGAAAATGAGCTTTTCAGAGCCAGCAGAGGTCAAAATAAGCAGTAATGCAAACTCAGTCAGAGACATAGATTTTCACTTGCAACTTGCTTTAACATGTTTAACAGTGCATGAAATGTTGTCTAAAACAAAAAGATAATGCTTTTTAGTGGCTGGAACTGGTTTTATCACATTCTAAATTGAACGTTGAAAATGAGCTTTTCAGAGCCAGCAGAGGTCAAAATAAGCAGTAATACAAACTCAGTCATAGACATAGATTTTCACTTGCAACTTGCTTTAACATGTTTAACAGTGCATGAAATGTTGTCTAAAACAAAAAGAAAATGCTTTTTAGTGGCTGGAACTGGTTTTATCACATTCTGAATTGAACGTTGAAAATGAGCTTTTCAGAGCCAGCAGAGGTCAAAATAAGCAGTTATGCAAACTCAGTCAGAGACAAAGATTTTCACTTGCAACTTGCTTTAACAAGTTTAACAGTGCATGAAATGTTGTCTAAAACAAAAAGAAAATGCTTTTTAGTGGCTGGATCTGGTTTTATCACATTCTGAATTGAACGTTGAAAATGAGCTTTTCAGAGCCAGCAGAGGTCAAAATAAGCACTAATGCAAACTCATTCATAGACATAGATTTTCACTTGCAACTTGCTTTAACATGTTTAACAGTGCATGAAATGTTGTCTAAAACAAAAAGAAAATGCTTTTTAGTGGCTGGAACTGGTTTTATCACATTCTGAATTGAACGTTGAAAATGAGCTTTTCAGAGCCAGCAGAGGTCAAAATAAGCAGTAATGCAAACTCAGTCAGAGACATAGATTTTCACTTGCAACTTGCTTTAACATGTTTAACAGTGCATGAAATTTTGTCTAAAACAAAAAGATAATGCTTTTTAGTGGCTGGAACTGGTTTTATCACATTCTGAATTGAACGTTGAAAATGAGCTTTTCAGAGCCAGCAGAGGTCAAAATAAGCAGTAATGCAAACTCAGTCATAGACATAGATTTTCACTTGCAACTTGCTTTAACATGTTTAACAGTGCATGAAATGTTATCTAAAACAAAAAGAATAATGCATTTTAGTGGCTGGATCTGGTTTTATCACTTTCTGAATTCAACGTTGAAAATGAGCTGTTCTCAGCCAGCAGAGGTCAAAATAAGCAGTAATGCAAACTCAGTCAGAGACATAGATTTTCACTTACAACTTGCTTTAACATGTTTAACAGTGCATGAAATGTTGTCTAAAACAAAAAGAAAATGCTTTTTAGTGGCTGGATCTGGTTTTATCACATTCTGAATTGAACGTTGAAAATGAGCTTTTCAGAGCCAGCAGAGGTCAAAATAAGCAGTAATGCAAACTCAGTCAGAGACATAGATTTTCATTTGCAACTTTCTTAAACATATTTAACAGTGCATGAAATGTTGTCTAAAACAAAAAGAAAATGCTTTCTAGTGGCTGGAACTGGTTTTATCACATTCTGAATTGAGCGTTGAAAATGAGCTTTTCAGAGCCAGCAGAGGTCAAAATAAGCAGTAATGCAAACTCAGTCAGAGACATAGATTTTCACTTGCAACTTTCTTAAACATATTTAACAGTGCATGAAATGTTGTCTAAAACAAAAAGAAAATGCTTTTTAGTGGCTGGGACTGGTTTTATCACATTCTGAATTGAACGTTGAAAATGAGCTTTTCAGAGCCAGCAGAGGTCAAAATAAGCAGTAATGCAAACTCAGTCAGAGACATAGATTTTCACTTGCAACTTGCTTTAACATGTTTAACAGTGCATGAAATGTTGTCTAAAACAAAAAGAAAATGCTTTTTAGTGGCTGGATCTGGTTTTATCACATTCTGAATTGAACGTTGAAAATGAGCTTTTCAGAGCCAGCAGAGGTCAAAATAAGCAGTAATGCAAACTCAGTCAGAGACAAAGATTTTCACTTGCAACTTGCTTTAACATGTTTAACAGTGCATGAAATGTTGTCTAAAACAAAAAGAAATTGCTTTTTAGTGGCTGGATCTGGTTTTATCACATTCTGAATTGAACGTTGAAAATGAGCTTTTCAGAGCCAGCAGAGGTCAAAATAAGCAGTAATGCAAACTCAGTCATAGACATAGATTTTCACTTGCAACTTTCTTAAACATATTTAACAGTGCATGAAATGTTGTCTAAAACAAAAAGAAAATGCTTTTTAGTGGCTGGAACTGGTTTTATCACATTCTGAATTGAACGTTGAAAATGAGCTTTTCAGAGCCAGCAGAGGTCAAAATAAGCAGTAATGCAAACTCAGTCAGAGACATAGATTTTCACTTGCAACTTGCTTTAACATGTTTAACAGTGCATGAAATGTTGTCTAAAACAAAAAGATAATGCTTTTTAGTGGCTGGAACTGGTTTTATCACATTCTAAATTGAACGTTGAAAATGAGCTTTTCAGAGCCAGCAGAGGTCAAAATAAGCAGTAATGCAAACTCAGTCATAGACATAGATTTTCACTTGCAACTTGCTTTAACATGTTTAACAGTGCATGAAATGTTGTCTAAAACAAAAAGAAAATGCTTTTTAGTGGCTGGAACTGGTTTTATCACATTCTGAATTGAACGTTGAAAATGAGCTTTTCAGAGCCAGCAGAGGTCAAAATAAGCAGTAATGCAAACTCAGTCAGAGACAAAGATTTTCACTTGCAACTTGCTTTAACATGTTTAACAGTGCATGAAATGTTGTCTAAAACAAAAAGAAAATGCTTTTTAGTGGCTGGATCTGGTTTTATCACATTCTGAATTGAACGTTGAAAATGAGCTTTTCAGAGCCAGCAGAGGTCAAAATAAGCAGTAATGCAAACTCAGTCAGAGACAAAGATTTTCATTTGCAACTTGCTTTAACATGTTTAACAGTGCATGAAATGTTGTCTAAAACAAAAAGAAAATGCTTTTTAGTGGCTGGATCTGGTTTTATCACATTCTGAATTGAACGTTGAAAATGAGCTTTTCAGAGCCAGCAGAGGTCAAAATAAGCAGTAATGCAAACTCAGTCATAGACATAGATTTTCACTTGCAACTTGCTTTAACATGTTTAACAGTGCATGAAATGTTATCTAAAACAAAAAGAATAATGCATTTTAGTGGCTGGATCTGGTTTTATCACTTTCTGAATTCAACGTTGAAAATGAGCTGTTCAGAGCCAGCAGAGGTCAAAATAAGTAGTAATGCAAACTCAGTCATAGACATAGATTTTCACTTGCAACTTGCTTTAACATATTTAACAGTGCATGAAATGTTGTCTAAAACAAAAAGAAAATGCTTTTTAGTGGCTGGATCTGGTTTTATCACATTCTGAATTGAACGTTGAAAATGAGCTTTTCAGAGCCAGCAGAGGTCAAAATAAGCAGTAATGCAAACTCAGTCAGAGACAAAGATTTTCATTTGCAACTTGCTTTAACATGTTTAACAGTGCATGAAATGTTGTCTAAAACAAAAAGAAAATGCTTTTTAGTGGCTGGATCTGGTTTTATCACATTCTGAATTCAACGTTGAAAATGAGCTTTTCAGAGCCAGCAGAGGTCAAAATAAGCAGTAATGCAAACTCAGTCATAGACATAGATTTTCACTTGCAACTTGCTTTAACATGTTTAACAGTGCATGAAATGTTGTCTAAAACAAAAAGAAAATGCTTTTTAGTGGCTGGATCTGGTTTTATCACATTCTGAATTGAACGTTGAAAATGAGCTTTTCAGAGCCAGCAGAGGTCAAAATAAGCAGTAATGCAAACTCAGTCAGAGACATAGATTTTCATTTGCAACTTTCTTAAACATATTTAACAGTGCATGAAATGTTGTCTAAAACAAAAAGAAAATGCTTTCTAGTGGCTGGAACTGGTTTTATCACATTCTGAATTGAGCGTTGAAAATGAGCTTTTCAGAGCCAGCAGAGGTCAAAATAAGCAGTAATGCAAACTCAGTCAGAGACATAGATTTTCACTTGCAACTTTCTTAAACATATTTAACAGTGCATGAAATGTTGTCTAAAACAAAAAGAAAATGCTTTTTAGTGGCTGGGACTGGTTTTATCACATTCTGAATTGAACGTTGAAAATGAGCTTTTCAGAGCCAGCAGAGGTCAAAATAAGCAGTAATGCAAACTCAGTCAGAGACATAGATTTTCACTTGCAACTTGCTTTAACATGTTTAACAGTGCATGAAATGTTGTCTAAAACAAAAAGAAAATGCTTTTTAGTGGCTGGATCTGGTTTTATCACATTCTGAATTGAACGTTGAAAATGAGCTTTTCAGAGCCAGCAGAGGTCAAAATAAGCAGTAATGCAAACTCAGTCAGAGACAAAGATTTTCACTTGCAACTTGCTTTAACATGTTTAACAGTGCATGAAATGTTGTCTAAAACAAAAAGAAAATGCTTTTTAGTGGCTGGATCTGGTTTTATCACATTCTGAATTGAACGTTGAAAATGAGCTTTTCAGAGCCAGCAGAGGTCAAAATAAGCAGTAATGCAAACTCAGTCATAGACATAGATTTTCACTTGCAACTTTTTTAAACATATTTAACAGTGCATGAAATGTTGTCTAAAACAAAAAGAATGATGCATTTTAGTGGCTGGATCTGGTTTTATCACATTCTGAATTGAACGTTGAAAATGAGCTTTTCAGAGCCAGCAGAGGTCAAAATAAGCAGTAATGCAAACTCAGTCAGAGACATAGATTTTCACTTGCAACTTTCTTTAACATGTTTAACAGTGCATGAAATGTTGTCTAAAACAAAAAGAAAATGCTTTTTAGTGGCTGGATCTGGTTTTATCACATTCTGAATTGAACGTTGAAAATGAGCTTTTCAGAGCCAGCAGAGGTCAAAATAAGCAGTAATGCAAACTCAGTCATAGACATAGATTTTCACTTGCAACTTTCTTAAACATATTTAACAGTGCATGAAATGTTGTCTAAAACAAAAAGAATGATGCATTTTAGTGGCTGGATCTGGTTTTATCACATTCTGAATTGAACGTTGAAAATGAGCTTTTCAGAGCCCCAGCAGAGGTCAAAATAAGCAGTAATGCAAACTCAGTCATAGACATAGATTTTCACTTGCAACTTTCTTAAACATATTTAACAGTGCATGAAATGTTGTCTAAAACAAAAAGAATGATGCATTTTAGTGGCTGGATCTGGTTTTATCACATTCTGAATTGAACGTTGAAAATGAGCTTTTCAGAGCCAGCAGAGGTCAAAATAAGCAGTAATGCAAACTCAGTCAGAGACAAAGATTTTCACTTGCAACTTGCTTTAACATGTTTAACAGTGCATGAAATGTTGTCTAAAACAAAAAGAAAATGCTTTTTAGTGGCTGGATCTGGTTTTATCACATTCTGAATTGAACGTTGAAAATGAGCTTTTCAGAGCCAGCAGAGGTCAAAATAAGCAGTAATGCAAACTCAGTCAGAGACAAAGATTTTCATTTGCAACTTGCTTTAACATGTTTAACAGTGCATGAAATGTTGTCTAAAACAAAAAGAATAATGCATTTTAGTGGCTGGATCTGGTTTTATCACTTTCTGAATTCAACGTTGAAAATGAGCTGTTCTCAGCCAGCAGAGGTCAAAATAAGTAGTAATGCAAACTCAGTCATAGACATAGATTTTCACTTGCAACTTGCTTTAACATATTTAACAGTGCATGAAATGTTGTCTAAAACAAAAAGAAAATGCTTTTTAGTGGCTGGATCTGGTTTTATCACATTCTGAATTGAACGTTGAAAATGAGCTTTTCAGAGCCAGCAGAGGTCAAAATAAGCAGTAATGCAAACTCAGTCAGAGACAAAGATTTTCATTTGCAACTTGCTTTAACATGTTTAACAGTGCATGAAATGTTGTCTAAAACAAAAAGAAAATGCTTTTTAGTGGCTGGATCTGGTTTTATCACATTCTGAATTCAACTTTGAAAATGAGCTTTTCAGAGCCAGCAGAGGTCAAAATAAGCAGTAATGCAAACTCAGTCATAGACATAGATTTTCACTTGCAACTTGCTTTAACATGTTTAACAGTGCATGAAATGTTGTCTAAAACAAAAAGAAAATGCTTTTTAGTGGCTGGATCTGGTTTTATCACATTCTGAATTGAACGTTGAAAATGAGCTTTTCAGAGCCAGCAGAGGTCAAAATAAGCAGTAATGCAAACTCAGTCAGAGACATAGATTTTCATTTGCAACTTTCTTAAACATATTTAACAGTGCATGAAATGTTGTCTAAAACAAAAAGAAAATGCTTTCTAGTGGCTGGAACTGGTTTTATCACATTCTGAATTGAGCGTTGAAAATGAGCTTTTCAGAGCCAGCAGAGGTCAAAATAAGCAGTAATGCAAACTCAGTCAGAGACATAGATTTTCACTTGCAACTTTCTTAAACATATTTAACAGTGCATGAAATGTTGTCTAAAACAAAAAGAAAATGCTTTTTAGTGGCTGGGACTGGTTTTATCACATTCTGAATTGAACGTTGAAAATGAGCTTTTCAGAGCCAGCAGAGGTCAAAATAAGCAGTAATGCAAACTCAGTCAGAGACATAGATTTTCACTTGCAACTTGCTTTAACATGTTTAACAGTGCATGAAATGTTGTCTAAAACAAAAAGAAAATGCTTTTTAGTGGCTGGATCTGGTTTTATCACATTCTGAATTGAACGTTGAAAATGAGCTTTTCAGAGCCAGCAGAGGTCAAAATAAGCAGTAATGCAAACTCAGTCAGAGACAAAGATTTTCACTTGCAACTTGCTTTAACATGTTTAACAGTGCATGAAATGTTGTCTAAAACAAAAAGAAAATGCTTTTTAGTGGCTGGATCTGGTTTTATCACATTCTGAATTGAACGTTGAAAATGAGCTTTTCAGAGCCAGCAGAGGTCAAAATAAGCATTAATGCAAACTCAGTCATAGACATAGATTTTCACTTGCAACTTTCTTAAACATATTTAACAGTGCATGAAATGTTGTCTAAAACAAAAAGAAAATGCTTTTTAGTGGCTGGAACTGGTTTTATCACATTCTGAATTGAACGTTGAAAATGAGCTTTTCAGAGCCAGCAGAGGTCAAAATAAGCAGTAATGCAAACTCAGTCAGAGACATAGATTTTCACTTGCAACTTGCTTTAACATGTTTAACAGTGCATGAAATGTTGTCTAAAACAAAAAGATAATGCTTTTTAGTGGCTGGAACTGGTTTTATCACATTCTAAATTGAACGTTGAAAATGAGCTTTTCAGAGCCAGCAGAGGTCAAAATAAGCAGTAATGCAAACTCAGTCATAGACATAGATTTTCACTTGCAACTTGCTTTAACATGTTTAACAGTGCATGAAATGTTGTCTAAAACAAAAAGAAAATGCTTTTTAGTGGCTGGAACTGGTTTTATCACATTCTGAATTGAACGTTGAAAATGAGCTTTTCAGAGCCAGCAGAGGTCAAAATAAGCAGTAATGCAAACTTAGTCAGAGACAAAGATTTTCACTTGCAACTTGCTTTAACATGTTTAACAGTGCATGAAATGTTGTCTAAAACAAAAAGAAAATGCTTTTTAGTGGCTGGATCTGGTTTTATCACATTCTGAATTGAACGTTGAAAATGAGCTTTTCAGAGCCAGCAGAGGTCAAAATAAGCAGTAATGCAAACTCAGTCAGAGACAAAGATTTTCATTTGCAACTTGCTTTAACATGTTTAACAGTGCATGAAATGTTGTCTAAAACAAAAAGAAAATGCTTTTTAGTGGCTGGATCTGGTTTTATCACATTCTGAATTGAACGTTGAAAATGAGCTTTTCAGAGCCAGCAGAGGTCAAAATAAGCAGTAATGCAAACTCAGTCATAGACATAGATTTTCACTTGCAACTTGCTTTAACATGTTTAACAGTGAATGAAATGTTATCTAAAACAAAAAGAATAATGCATTTTAGTGGCTGGATCTGGTTTTATCACATTCTGAATTGAACGTTGAAAATGAGCTTTTCAGAGCCAGCAGAGGTCAAAATAAGCAGTAATGCAAACTCAGTCAGAGACATAGATTTTCATTTGCAACTTTCTTAAACATATTTAACAGTGCATGAAATGTTGTCTAAAACAAAAAGAAAATGCTTTCTAGTGGCTGGAACTGGTTTTATCACATTCTGAATTGAGCGTTGAAAATGAGCTTTTCAGAGCCAGCAGAGGTCAAAATAAGCAGTAATGCAAACTCAGTCAGAGACATAGATTTTCACTTGCAACTTTCTTAAACATATTTAACAGTGCATGAAATGTTGTCTAAAACAAAAAGAAAATGCTTTTTAGTGGCTGGGACTGGTTTTATCACATTCTGAATTGAACGTTGAAAATGAGCTTTTCAGAGCCAGCAGAGGTCAAAATAAGCAGTAATGCAAACTCAGTCAGAGACATAGATTTTCACTTGCAACTTGCTTTAACATGTTTAACAGTGCATGAAATGTTGTCTAAAACAAAAAGAAAATGCTTTTTAGTGGCTGGATCTGGTTTTATCACATTCTGAATTGAACGTTGAAAATGAGCTTTTCAGAGCCAGCAGAGGTCAAAATAAGCAGTAATGCAAACTCAGTCAGAGACAAAGATTTTCACTTGCAACTTGCTTTAACATGTTTAACAGTGCATGAAATGTTGTCTAAAACAAAAAGAAAATGCTTTTTAGTGGCTGGATCTGGTTTTATCACATTCTGAATTGAACGTTGAAAATGAGCTTTTCAGAGCCAGCAGAGGTCAAAATAAGCAGTAATGCAAACTCAGTCATAGACATAGATTTTCACTTGCAACTTTTTTAAACATATTTAACAGTGCATGAAATGTTGTCTAAAACAAAAAGAATGATGCATTTTAGTGGCTGGATCTGGTTTTATCACATTCTGAATTGAACGTTGAAAATGAGCTTTTCAGAGCCAGCAGAGGTCAAAATAAGCAGTAATGCAAACTCAGTCAGAGACATAGATTTTCACTTGCAACTTTCTTTAACATGTTTAACAGTGCATGAAATGTTGTCTAAAACAAAAAGAAAATGCTTTTTAGTGGCTGGATCTGGTTTTATCACATTCTGAATTGAACGTTGAAAATGAGCTTTTCAGAGCCAGCAGAGGTCAAAATAAGCAGTAATGCAAACTCAGTCATAGACATAGATTTTCACTTGCAACTTTCTTAAACATATTTAACAGTGCATGAAATGTTGTCTAAAACAAAAAGAATGATGCATTTTAGTGGCTGGATCTGGTTTTATCACATTCTGAATTGAACGTTGAAAATGAGCTTTTCAGAGCCCCAGCAGAGGTCAAAATAAGCAGTAATGCAAACTCAGTCATAGACATAGATTTTCACTTGCAACTTTCTTAAACATATTTAACAGTGCATGAAATGTTGTCTAAAACAAAAAGAATGATGCATTTTAGTGGCTGGATCTGGTTTTATCACATTCTGAATTGAACTTTGAAAATGAGCTTTTCAGAGCCAGCAGAGGTCAAAATAAGCAGTAATGCAAACTCAGTCAGAGACAAAGATTTTCACTTGCAACTTGCTTTAACATGTTTAACAGTGCATGAAATGTTGTCTAAAACAAAAAGAAAATGCTTTTTAGTGGCTGGATCTGGTTTTATCACATTCTGAATTGAACGTTGAAAATGAGCTTTTCAGAGCCAGCAGAGGTCAAAATAAGCAGTAATGCAAACTCAGTCAGAGACAAAGATTTTCATTTGCAACTTGCTTTAACATGTTTAACAGTGCATGAAATGTTGTCTAAAACAAAAAGAAAATGCTTTTTAGTGGCTGGATCTGGTTTTATCACATTCTGAATTGAACGTTGAAAATGAGCTTTTCAGAGCCAGCAGAGGTCAAAATAAGCAGTAATGCAAACTCAGTCATAGACATAGATTTTCACTTGCAACTTGCTTTAACATGTTTAACAGTGCATGAAATGTTATCTAAAACAAAAAGAATAATGCATTTTAGTGGCTGGATCTGGTTTTATCACTTTCTGAATTCAACGTTGAAAATGAGCTGTTCTCAGCCAGCAGAGGTCAAAATAAGTAGTAATGCAAACTCAGTCATAGACATAGATTTTCACTTGCAACTTGCTTTAACATATTTAACAGTGCATGAAATGTTGTCTAAAACAAAAAGAAAATGCTTTTTAGTGGCTGGATCTGGTTTTATCACATTCTGAATTGAACGTTGAAAATGAGCTTTTCAGAGCCAGCAGAGGTCAAAATAAGCAGTAATGCAAACTCAGTCAGAGACAAAGATTTTCATTTGCAACTTGCTTTAACATGTTTAACAGTGCATGAAATGTTGTCTAAAACAAAAAGAAAATGCTTTTTAGTGGCTGGATCTGGTTTTATCACATTCTGAATTCAACTTTGAAAATGAGCTTTTCAGAGCCAGCAGAGGTCAAAATAAGCAGTAATGCAAACTCAGTCATAGACATAGATTTTCACTTGCAACTTGCTTTAACATGTTTAACAGTGCATGAAATGTTGTCTAAAACAAAAAGAAAATGCTTTTTAGTGGCTGGATCTGGTTTTATCACATTCTGAATTGAACGTTGAAAATGAGCTTTTCAGAGCCAGCAGAGGTCAAAATAAGCAGTAATGCAAACTCAGTCAGAGACATAGATTTTCATTTGCAACTTTCTTAAACATATTTAACAGTGCATGAAATGTTGTCTAAAACAAAAAGAAAATGCTTTCTAGTGGCTGGAACTGGTTTTATCACATTCTGAATTGAGCGTTGAAAATGAGCTTTTCAGAGCCAGCAGAGGTCAAAATAAGCAGTAATGCAAACTCAGTCAGAGACATAGATTTTCACTTGCAACTTTCTTAAACATATTTAACAGTGCATGAAATGTTGTCTAAAACAAAAAGAAAATGCTTTTTAGTGGCTGGGACTGGTTTTATCACATTCTGAATTGAACGTTGAAAATGAGCTTTTCAGAGCCAGCAGAGGTCAAAATAAGCAGTAATGCAAACTCAGTCAGAGACATAGATTTTCACTTGCAACTTGCTTTAACATGTTTAACAGTGCATGAAATGTTGTCTAAAACAAAAAGATAATGCTTTTTAGTGGCTGGAACTGGTTTTATCACATTCTAAATTGAACGTTGAAAATGAGCTTTTCAGAGCCAGCAGAGGTCAAAATAAGCAGTAATGCAAACTCAGTCATAGACATAGATTTTCACTTGCAACTTGCTTTAACATGTTTAACAGTGCATGAAATGTTGTCTAAAACAAAAAGAAAATGCTTTTTAGTGGCTGGAACTGGTTTTATCACATTCTGAATTGAACGTTGAAAATGAGCTTTTCAGAGCCAGCAGAGGTCAAAATAAGCAGTAATGCAAACTTAGTCAGAGACAAAGATTTTCACTTGCAACTTGCTTTAACATGTTTAACAGTGCATGAAATGTTGTCTAAAACAAAAAGAAAATGCTTTTTAGTGGCTGGATCTGGTTTTATCACATTCTGAATTGAACGTTGAAAATGAGCTTTTCAGAGCCAGCAGAGGTCAAAATAAGCAGTAATGCAAACTCAGTCAGAGACAAAGATTTTCATTTGCAACTTGCTTTAACATGTTTAACAGTGCATGAAATGTTGTCTAAAACAAAAAGAAAATGCTTTTTAGTGGCTGGATCTGGTTTTATCACATTCTGAATTGAACGTTGAAAATGAGCTTTTCAGAGCCAGCAGAGGTCAAAATAAGCAGTAATGCAAACTCAGTCATAGACATAGATTTTCACTTGCAACTTGCTTTAACATGTTTAACAGTGAATGAAATGTTATCTAAAACAAAAAGAATAATGCATTTTAGTGGCTGGATCTGGTTTTATCACATTCTGAATTGAACGTTGAAAATGAGCTTTTCAGAGCCAGCAGAGGTCAAAATAAGCAGTAATGCAAACTCAGTCATAGACATAGATTTTCACTTGCAACTTGCTTTAACATGTTTAACAGTGCATGAAATGTTGTCTAAAACAAAAAGAATGATGCATTTTAGTGGCTGGATCTGGTTTTATCACTTTCTGAAGTCAACGTTGAAAATGAGCTGTTCTCAGCCAGCAGAGGTCAAAATAAGCAGTGATGCAAACTCAGTCAGAGACATAGATTTTCACTTGCAACTTGCTTTAACATGTTTAACAGTGCATGAATTGTTGTCTAAAACAAAAAGAATGATGCATTTTAGTGGCTGGATCTGGTTTTATCACATTCTGAATTGAACGTTGAAAATGAGCTTTTCAGAGCCAGCAGAGGTCAAAATAAGCAGTAATGCCAACTCAGTCGTAGACATAGATTTTCACTTGCAACTTGCTTTAACATGTTTAAAAGTGCATGAATTGTTGTCTAAAACAAAAAGAAAATGCTTTTTAGTGGCTGGAAATGGTTTTATCACATTCTGAATTGAACGTTGAAAATGAGCTTTTCAGAGCCAGCAGAGGTCAAAATAAGCAGTGATGCAAACTCAGTCATAGACATAGATTTTCACTTGCAACTTTCTTAAACATATTTAACAGTGCATGAAATGTTGTCTAAAACAAAAAGAAAATGCTTTTTAGTGGCTGGATCTGGTTTTATCACTTTCTGAATTCAACGTTGAAAATGAGCTGTTCTCAGCCAGCAGAGGTCAAAATAAGCAGTAATGCAAACTCAGTCAGAGTCATAGATTTTCACTTGCAACTTGCTTTAACATGTTTAACAGTGCATGAATTATTGTCTAAAACAAAAAGAAAATGCTTTTTAGTGGCTGGAACTGGTTTTATAACATTCTGAATTGAATGTTGAAAATGAGCTTTTCAGAGCCAGCAGAGGTCAAAATAAGCAGTGATGCAAACTCAGTCATAGACATAGATTTTCACTTGCAACTTTCTTAAACATATTTAACAGTGCATGAAATGTTGTCTAAAACAAAAAGAAAATGCTTTTTAGTGGCTGGAACTGGTTTTATCACATTCTGAATTGAACGTTGAAAATTAGCTTTTCAGAGCCAGCAGAGGTCAAAATAAGCAGTAATGCATACTCAGTCAGAGACATAGATTTTCACTTGCAACTTGCTTTAACATGTTTAAGAGTGCATGAAATGTTGTCTAGAACAAAAAGATAATGCTTTTTAGTGGCTGGAACTGGTTTTATCACATTCTGAATTAAACGTTGAAAATGAGCTTTTCAGAGCCAGCAGAGGTCAAAATAAGCAGTAATGCAAACTCAGTCATAGACATAGATTTTCACTTGCAACTTGCTTTAACATGTTTAACAGTGCATGAAATGTTGTCTAAAACAAAAAGAAAATGCTTTTTAGTGGCTGGAACTGGTTTTATCACATTCTGAATTGAACGTTGAAAATGAGCTTTTCAGAGCCAGCAGAGGTCAAAATAAGCAGTAATGCAAACTCAGTCAGAGACAAAGATTTTCACTTGCAACTTGCTTTAACATGTTTAACAGTGCATGAAATGTTGTCTAAAACAAAAAGAAAATGCTTTTTAGTGGCTGGATCTGGTTTTATCACATTCTGAATTGAACGTTGAAAATGAGCTTTTCAGAGCCAGCAGAGGTCAAAATAAGCAGTAATGCAAACTCAGTCATAGACATAGATTTTCACTTGCAACTTGCTTTAACATGTTTAACAGTGCATGAAATGTTATCTAAAACAAAAAGAATAATGCATTTTAGTGGCTGGATCTGGTTTTATCACTTTCTGAATTCAACGTTGAAAATGAGCTGTTCTCAGCCAGCAGAGGTCAAAATAAGCAGTAATGCAAACTCAGTCAGAGACATAGATTTTCACTTGCAACTTGCTTTAACATGTTTAACAGTGCATGAATTGTTGTCTAAAACAAAAAGAAAATGCTTTTTAGTGGCTGGAAATGGTTTTATCACATTCTGAATTGAACGTTGAAAATGAGCTTTTCAGAGCCAGCAGAGGTCAAAATAAGCAGTGATGCAAACTCAGTCATAGACATAGATTTTCACTTGCAACTTTCTTAAACATATTTAACAGTGCATGAAATGTTGTCTAAAACAAAAAGAAATTGCTTTTTAGATGCTGGAACTGGTTTTATCACATTCTGAATTGAACGTTGAAAATTAGCTTTTCAGAGCCAGCAGAGGTCAAAATAAGCAGTAATGCAAACTCAGTCAGAGACATAGATTTTCACTTGCAACTTGCTTTAACATGTTTAACAGTGCATGAAATGTTGTCTAAAACAAAAAGAAAATGCTTTTTAGTGGCTGGAAATGGTTTTATCACATTCTGAATTGAACGTTGAAAATGAGCTGTTCTCAGCCAGCAGAGGTCAAAATAAGCAGTGATGCAAACTCAGTCATAGACATAGATTTTCACTTGCAACTTTCTTAAACATATTTAACAGTGCATGAAATGTTGTCTAAAACAAAAAGAAAATGCTTTTTAGTGGCTGGAACTGGTTTTATCACATTCTGAATTGAACGTTGAAAATGAGCTTTTCAGAGCCAGCAGAGGTCAAAATAAGCAGTGATGCAAACTCAGTCATAGACATAGATTTTCACTTGCAACTTTCTTAAACATATTTAACAGTGCATGAAATGTTGTCTAAAACAAAAAGAAAATGCTTTTTAGTGGCTGGAACTGGTTTTATCACATTCTGAATTGAACGTTGAAAATGAGCTGTTCTCAGCCAGCAGAGGTCAAAATAAGCAGTAATGCAAACTCAGTCATAGACATAGATTTTCACTTGCAACTTGCTTTAACATATTTAACAGTGCATGAAATGTTGTCTAAAACAAAAAGAAAATGCTTTTTAGTGGCTGGAACTGGTTTTATCACATTCTGAATTGAACGTTGAAAATGAGCTTTTCAGAGCCAGCAGAGGTCAAAATAAGCAGTAATGCAAACTCAGTCAGAGACATAGATTTTCACTTGCAACTTGCTTTAACATGTTTAACAGTGCATGAAATGTTGTCTAAAACAAAAAGAAAATGCTTTTTAGTGGCTGGAACTGGTTTTATCACATTCTGAATTGAACGTTGAAAATGAGCTTTTCAGAGCCAGCAGAGGTCAAAATAAGCAGTAATGCAAACTCAGTCAGAGACAAAGATTTTCACTTGCAACTTGCTTTAACATGTTTAACAGTGCATGAAATGTTGTCTAAAACAAAAAGAAAATGCTTTTTAGTGGCTGGATCTGGTTTTATCACATTCTGAATTGAACGTTAAAATGAGCTTTTCAGACCCAGCAGAGGTCAAAATAAGCAGTAATGCAAACTCAGTCATAGACAAAGATTTTCACTTGCAACTTGCTTTAACATGTTTAACAGTGCATGAAATGTTATCTAAAACAAAAAGAATAATGCATTTTAGTGGCTGGATCTGGTTTTATCACTTTCTGAATTCAACGTTGAAAATGAGCTGTTCTCAGCCAGCAGAGGTCAAAATAAGCAGTAATGCAAACTCAGTCAGAGACATAGATTTTCACTTGCAACTTGCTTTAACATGTTTAACAGTGCATGAATTGTTGTCTAAAACAAAAAGAAAATGCTTTTTAGTGGCTGGAACTGGTTTTATCACATTCTGAATTAAACGTTGAAAATGAGCTTTTCAGAGCCAGCAGAGGTCAAAATAAGCAGTGATGCAAACTCAGTCATAGACATAGATTTTCACTTGCAACTTTCTTAAACATATTTAACAGTGCATGAAATGTTGTCTAAAACAAAAAGAAAATGCTTATTAGTGGCTGGAACTGGTTTTATCACATTCTGAATTGAACGTTGAAAATGAGCTTTTCAGAGCCAGAAGAGGTCAAAATAAGCAGTAATGCAAACTCAGTCAGAGACATAGATTTTCACTTGCAACTTGCTTTAACATGTTTAACAGTGCATGAAATGTTTTTAAAACAAAAAGATAATGCTTTTTAGTGGCTGGAACTGGTTTTATCACATTCTAAATTGAACGTTGAAAATGAGCTTTTCAGAGCCAGCAGAGGTCAAAATAAGCAGTAATGCAAACTCAGTCATAGACAGATTTTCACTTGCAACTTGCTTTAACATGTTTAACAGTGCATGAAATGTTGTCTAAAACAAAAAGAAAATGCTTTTTAGTGGCTGGAACTGGTTTTATCACATTCTGAATTGAACGTTGAAAATGAGCTTTTCAGAGCCAGCAGAGGTCAAAATAAGCAGTGATGCAAACTCAGTCATAGACATAGATTTTCACTTGCAACTTTCTTAAACATATTTAACAGTGCATGAAATGTTGTCTAAAACAAAAAGAAAATGCTTTTTAGTGGCTGGAACTGGTTTTATCACATTCTGAATTGAACGTTGAAAATGAGCTGTTCTCAGCCAGCAGAGGTCAAAATAAGCAGTAATGCAAACTCAGTCATAGACATAGATTTTCACTTACAACTTGCTTTAACATATTTAACAGTGCATGAAATGTTGTCTAAAACAAAAAGAAAATGCTTTTTAGTGGCTGGAACTGGTTTTATCACATTCTGAATTGAACGTTGAAAATGAGCTTTTCAGAGCCAGCAGAGGTCAAAATAAGCAGTAATGCAAACTCAGTCAGAGACATAGATTTTCACTTGCAACTTGCTTTAACATGTTTAACAGTGCATGAAATGTTGTCTAAAACAAAAAGAAAATGCTTTTTAGTGGCTGGAACTGGTTTTATCACATTCTGAATTGAACGTTGAAAATGAGCTTTTCAGAGCCAGCAGAGGTCAAAATAAGCAGTAATGCAAACTCAGTCAGAGACAAAGATTTTCACTTGCAACTTGCTTTAACATGTTTAACAGTGCATGAAATGTTGTCTAAAACAAAAAGAAAATGCTTTTTAGTGGCTGGATCTGGTTTTATCACATTCTGAATTGAACGTTAAAATGAGCTTTTCAGAGCCAGCAGAGGTCAAAATAAGCAGTAATGCAAACTCAGTCATAGACAAAGATTTTCACTTGCAACTTGCTTTAACATGTTTAACAGTGCATGAAATGTTATCTAAAACAAAAAGAATAATGCATTTTAGTGGCTGGATCTGGTTTTATCACTTTCTGAATTCAACGTTGAAAATGAGCTGTTCTCAGCCAGCAGAGGTCAAAATAAGCAGTAATGCAAACTCAGTCAGAGACATAGATTTTCACTTGCAACTTGCTTTAACATGTTTAACAGTGCATGAATTGTTGTCTAAAACAAAAAGAAAATGCTTTTAGTGGCTGGAACTGGTTTTATCACATTCTGAATTCAACGTTGAAAATGAGCTTTTCAGAGCCAGCAGAGGTCAAAATAAGCAGTGATGCAAACTCAGTCATAGACATAGATTTTCACTTGCAACTTTCTTAAACATATTTAACAGTGCATGAAATGTTGTCTAAAACAAAAAGAAAATGCTTATTAGTGGCTGGAACTGGTTTTATCACATTCTGAATTGAACGTTGAAAATGAGCTTTTCAGAGCCAGCAGAGGTCAAAATAAGCAGTAATGCAAACTCAGTCAGAGACATAGATTTTCACTTGCAACTTGCTTTAACATGTTTAACAGTGCATGAAATGTTTTTAAAACAAAAAGATAATGCTTTTTAGTGGCTGGAACTGGTTTTATCACATTCTAAATTGAACGTTGAAAATGAGCTTTTCAGAGCCAGCAGAGGTCAAAATAAGCAGTAATGCAAACTCAGTCATAGACATAGATTTTCACTTGCAACTTGCTTTAACATGTTTAACAGTGCATGAAATGTTGTCTAAAACAAAAAGAAAATGCTTTTTAGTGGCTGGAAATGGTTTTATCACATTCTGAATTGAACGTTGAAAATGAGCTTTTCAGAGCCAGCAGAGGTCAAAATAAGCAGTAATGCAAACTCAGTCATAGACATAGATTTTCACTTGCAACTTGCTTTAACATGTTTAACAGTGCATGAAATGTTATCTAAAACAAAAAGAATAATGCATTTTAGTGGCTGGATCTGGTTTTATCACTTTCTGAATTCAACGTTGAAAATGAGCTTTTCAGAGCCAGCAGAGGTCAAAATAAGCAGTAATGCAAACTCAGTCATAGACATAGATTTTCACTTGCAACTTGCTTTAACATGTTTAACAGTGCATGAAATGTTTTTAAAACAAAAAGATAATGCTTTTTAGTGGCTGGAACTGGTTTTATCACATTCTAAATTGAACGTTGAAAATGAGCTTTTCAGAGCCAGCAGAGGTCAAAATAAGCAGTAATGCAAACTCAGTCATAGACATAGATTTTCACTTGCAACTTGCTTTAACATGTTTAACAGTGCATGAAATGTTGTCTAAAACAAAAAGAAAATGCTTTTTAGTGGCTGGAACTGGTTTTATCACATTCTGAATTGAACGTTGAAAATGAGCTTTTCAGAGCCAGCAGAGGTCAAAATAAGCAGTGATGCAAACTCAGTCATAGACATAGATTTTCACTTGCAACTTTCTTAAACATATTTAACAGTGCATGAAATGTTGTCTAAAACAAAAAGAAAATGCTTTTTAGTGGCTGGAACTGGTTTTATCACATTCTGAATTGAACGTTGAAAATGAGCTGTTCTCAGCCAGCAGAGGTCAAAATAAGCAGTAATGCAAACTCAGTCATAGACATAGATTTTCACTTACAACTTGCTTTAACATATTTAACAGTGCATGAAATGTTGTCTAAAACAAAAAGAAAATGCTTTTTAGTGGCTGGAACTGGTTTTATCACATTCTGAATTGAACGTTGAAAATGAGCTTTTCAGAGCCAGCAGAGGTCAAAATAAGCAGTAATGCAAACTCAGTCAGAGACATAGATTTTCACTTGCAACTTGCTTTAACATGTTTAACAGTGCATGAAATGTTGTCTAAAACAAAAAGAAAATGCTTTTTAGTGGCTGGAACTGGTTTTATCACATTCTGAATTGAACGTTGAAAATGAGCTTTTCAGAGCCAGCAGAGGTCAAAATAAGCAGTAATGCAAACTCAGTCAGAGACAAAGATTTTCACTTGCAACTTGCTTTAACATGTTTAACAGTGCATGAAATGTTGTCTAAAACAAAAAGAAAATGCTTTTTAGTGGCTGGATCTGGTTTTATCACATTCTGAATTGAACGTTAAAATGAGCTTTTCAGAGCCAGCAGAGGTCAAAATAAGCAGTAATGCAAACTCAGTCATAGACAAAGATTTTCACTTGCAACTTGCTTTAACATGTTTAACAGTGCATGAAATGTTATCTAAAACAAAAAGAATAATGCATTTTAGTGGCTGGATCTGGTTTTATCACTTTCTGAATTCAACGTTGAAAATGAGCTGTTCTCAGCCAGCAGAGGTCAAAATAAGCAGTAATGCAAACTGAGAGAACATTTTGTCCTCTTTTTAGTGTGCTTGCAGCTACGTGCAGAAGTGCTTGTGGTTTTGTGTATATGTATTTGTGTGTCAGAAATATGAGGCCATGGTCTGGTTTCAGTTTTGCAGGTGTTAGAAGTCTGAGGCCATGGTCTGGTTTCATTTCGCAGCTTCACCCACGCTGGAAAATTCCACTATGCTCAGATATGAAATAGGCTGATTCATGTTAAGACAAAATGCTGTATGACTTGCCCATATATGGAGCGCCTTTATGCTCTTAGCCATTGTGTATAAATACCCCTGCCCATCCTGTGTTGTCAGGCTTGCAGAATAAACCATTCTAACTACAGTTTGGTCTCTTCTCATGTCTCCGGGTCGACCTGCTGAACTTTGCTGAATCTGGTGCCTAATATAGGGGAAATCTTACAGATCTGGGGGCTCGTCCGGGATACATCTGACCAGGTAAGAGAATTTTTTATTCACACTGCCTGCTCCGGTGTATCTCAGGAAATCGTAAGATTTTAGTTAAAATTAGGTAAGAGAGGTCTGTGCTCTAGAGCACAGAACATCCTGTCAAGTTTACTTTCAACAGTAAATTGCACAGAAGGATTTGTGTCGTCGTACTCAATTAAATTTGGGTTCCACAAATCAGGAAAATTTATTAATTTGACACTTGCTAGCCTGTCAAGTTTACTTCAAACAGTAAATTGCACAGAAGGATTTGTGTTGTTGTACCCGATTAAATTTGGGTTCCACAAATCAGGGGTTTAATAAATTTTAGTAAATAAGTATTACGCACCAGCTTCAGCAATATGGGACAAGGATATCCAAAACCAGAACCCAGTGAGAGTCCAAAGCAATGGATGGATAGATGTGGGTGGGGATTTTACACTGAACCCTGGCTGTCCAATTTAGCTGGGTGGACAGAGGGACAATCTCAATGGAGAGACTTTCCTAGGGAAGGAACATTTGACCCAGGTTTCCTTCAGTTAGCTTACAAATTGATATGGGGATCCAGAATGGGATGATCAGTATATGATGAATGGATATGACACATGGTATACAATGAGCTCTATATGGAGAAATAAAAAGGGCATTTTTACACGCAAAACTGTTTTGAAATCTGTCCCCAAACCTAAAAGCAGAAGTAATACTGCCCTTACGGCAGATAAGAGAGGCTCTCTTGCAGCTGCTAAAACCACCATGACGTCACCACCCCCTTATACGGGGCCTTCGCAATCTATTTCATGCTCTGTCAGTGTTCCTCCTACAGTCCTACAGTGCCTTCTATTTATCCGTCTCTGACAGAAATGATTAAAACTAAACCAGTCCCCTCCGACAGCACGGAGGGCACTACTTCAGCTTCTAATGTGGCTACGGTGTGGGTTGCTAAACCACGAGGGATAGAAATAATTCCCCCCTCACCCTCTGTTCTTAAAGATCTCATATCTCTTCTGCCCGAAGTGGACAAACCACTGCAATTTGTAGACATGCTGTTGCGCAGTTCGCGTCACTGCCAACTAATTGGGGCAGATTATCGATTTATCCTTTAAACCAAAATGGGTTCGTCCTATGACAATGAAGAAATAACAACAAAAATACCTGCTCTTGATCCCAAGCATGATATAGTACAAACAGAAACTGTTAAGGAAGAAACAGATGATAAAAAGACACGCACTCGTATAAAACACGCCTCGCGTGGAAAGATGATCAGGAGGAGCTCCTGACACATCTAAAACAGCAGCTTACTAAATACTGCCGAAGAGGGGTAATAGACACAATGAGTTAATAGACACAATGAGTTAATAGACACAATGAGTTCCTTTTTATGCATCAATAATTTACAACATCATGTTAATAACACCTTAGATAGATGTCTGATATGTGCGCAAAATAATATCACTAAACCTCAAGCTAAACATCAACAATTGCCCCTTCCTGAAACACCTTTTCAGGAATGGCAGGTAGATTTCACACACCTGCCAAAGAGGGGTCTCAATAAATATTTACTGGTTTTTGTGGACAAATTTTCAAAATGGGTTGAAGCCTTCCCATGCAGTAAAGAAGATGCTAATATAGTTGTCAGATGTTTGACAAGAGAAATCATTCCAAGATATGGTATACCATGTGCCATAGACTCAGATAAGGGAACCTCATTTACTGCGAAAGTAATACAAAATCTAGCTAAAGAACTCCAAATTAATTGGCAGCTACATATTCCCTACCATCCACAATCATCTGGCATAGTAGAACGAACTAATAGGACCATCAAGGACAAATTAAGAAAGGCTATGCAACATGCAGGGCACTCAAATTGGCTCGCCTTGCTACCTCTCGTTTTAGCAGACATGAGGATGTTTCCTCACAAAAGTCTTCACGGTCTCTCTCCTTATGAGACTGTGATGGGACGACCCTTTCCCTCACCATGGAGGCAAAGGGGTACCACACTGGGTGACGGTTCTTTGGATATTCATATGAGTGAATGTGCACAACAGCTACTAACAACATTGCATGCATACTGGACTAATATACATTCTGGTTCAGCCCCGATGCCGGTAGACCCAACACACCCATTTAAGGCTGGTGACAGAGTAATGATTAGACAGTTCAATAAAATGAGCACAGAACTGGGGGACCCCAAATATGGCCCCCCAACGGATGTCGTGGCTGTAACCAGAACCGCCGTTTTAACCTCCTCTTCTCCACAGTGGATCCATGCAACCAGGATAAAACGAGCACCTATTGAATAATAAAAATGTATAAGTTTTGTACTATGATAATCTGTCTGCAGACTCTCTTTGTTTTACAGATACTTTGGGGGCCCCCACATCAGCTAGCACCTCCACGCAGCATAACTACTAAAAGGATCAGCATGAAGTGGCTATGGACATTGGGACTGTTTCTCTTTCTTGTTGCTCAAGCTAATGCAGCCAGGCTGAAACGCTGGACACATGATCATGAATTTGGATGGGCAGAGGATGGGGCTGACAATCCAATTGGAACTAATATGTGGTATCAATATGTGAATGTTTTAGCTAGGTCATAAAATGTATCTGGTTGTTATGTATGTTCTGTTATGCCTCATTCAGCCAAGCAAACCCCTCTTTATGCTAAACCCATAAATAAAACAGCTGCTAAATGTTTTGCCAGTTTTGCAGGATCAGGGTACCAGGACCCATATATAATTGTCGATGACTACGATCCATACCGGATTGGCATTAGAAATGGTACATGTGATGCTCTATTTTGGGTAAAATTTGGCCACGCTAAACCCTCACCTATTAGCCACAAGGTTTTTTATTAACCACTCTATTACACACCCTGTGTGTTATAACCAGACCATGGGCTCTCATTTCATGGGAAGCACTGTTAACTGTCAACAAATTGCCTCCTCGGGAGAGGGGGCCCCAGTCGACATCTCAGGACCCTCAAATGGCACTTATGTGGTCCAGGGTGGGTGGTGGTTGTGTGGAAAAAACGCCTACATGTCATTACCGGCCAACTGGACGGGGCAGTGTGCCCCTGTGCATGTGACTGATCACACCTTTATTGTGACAGCCCAGGTCCTGTCAGCGCAGCGAAGAGTTAAACGCAGTGTCCCTGAAATGAAGCCCCATGACTCTGCATGGGGTACTGACGTGCCCGAGGATTTTAAATTATGGACCACTGGTAACAAAGTGGTATTGGCTCTATTTCCGCAAATAGGTGTGGGAAAAGCTCTACTAAGAATTGAGACCCTGGACTATCGCATGGGCCTATTTCTGAATGCCTCAAAAATAATTAATGAGGCCCAGAATAAGGAGCTGGTAATATACGTACCATGGTTTTGCAAAATAGAATGGCTCTAGATCTCTTAACAGCATCCCAGGGGGGGGTATGTAAATGAGTACTGCTATGTCTACTCTCCAAGGGTTAAAAACTGCTATGACTTCAGATTATGTTCCCGACACAACTTGGGGTTGGATGATGGGTCTGTTCGGCTGGGTAACTCCTTTCCTTACTATGATAATTCCTGTATGTATTATTTTCCTTCTTATTTGTTGCTGTGGCCCCTTTCTTTTACAATGTTTGATGAATCGTGTTTATGCTACCATGGATAGTATGGTGGGCCAAAACTATAAACTAATGCGTTAGGCCTTCGGCCTAAAAGAGGGGACTGAGAGAACATTTTGTCCTCTTTTTAGTGTGCTTGCAGCTACGTGCAGAAGTGCTTGTGGTTTTGTGTATATGTATTTGTGTGTCAGAAATATGAGGCCATGGTCTGGTTTCAGTTTTGCAGGTGTTAGAAGTCTGAGGCCATGGTCTGGTTTCATTTCGCAGCTTCACCCACGCTGGAAAATTCCACTATGCTCAGATATGAAATAGGCTGATTCATGTTAAGACAAAATGCTGTATGACTTGCCCATATATGGAGCGCCTTTATGCTCTTAGCCATTGTGTATAAATACCCCTGCCCATCCTGTGTTGTCAGGCTTGCAGAATAAACCATTCTAACTACAGTTTGGTCTCTTCTCATGTCTCCGGGTCGACCTGCTGAACTTTGCTGAATCTGGTGCCTAATATAGGGGAAATCTTACACAAACTCAGTCAGAGACATAGATTTTCACTTGCAACTTGCTTTAACATGTTTAACAGTGCATGAATTGTTGTCTAAAACAAAAAGAAAATGCTTTTAGTGGCTGGAACTGGTTTTATCACATTCTGAATTCAACGTTGAAAATGAGCTTTTCAGAGCCAGCAGAGGTCAAAATAAGCAGTGATGCAAACTCAGTCATAGACATAGATTTTCACTTGCAACTTTCTTAAACATATTTAACAGTGCATGAAATGTTGTCTAAAACAAAAAGAAAATGCTTATTAGTGGCTGGAACTGGTTTTATCACATTCTGAATTGAACGTTGAAAATGAGCTTTTCAGAGCCAGCAGAGGTCAAAATAAGCAGTAATGCAAACTCAGTCAGAGACATAGATTTTCACTTGCAACTTGCTTTAACATGTTTAACAGTGCATGAAATGTTTTTAAAACAAAAAGATAATGCTTTTTAGTGGCTGGAACTGGTTTTATCACATTCTAAATTGAACGTTGAAAATGAGCTTTTCAGAGCCAGCAGAGGTCAAAATAAGCAGTAATGCAAACTCAGTCATAGACATAGATTTTCACTTGCAACTTGCTTTAACATGTTTAACAGTGCATGAAATGTTGTCTAAAACAAAAAGAAAATGCTTTTTAGTGGCTGGAAATGGTTTTATCACATTCTGAATTGAACGTTGAAAATGAGCTTTTCAGAGCCAGCAGAGGTCAAAATAAGCAGTAATGCAAACTCAGTCATAGACATAGATTTTCACTTGCAACTTGCTTTAACATGTTTAACAGTGCATGAAATGTTATCTAAAACAAAAAGAATAATGCATTTTAGTGGCTGGATCTGGTTTTATCACTTTCTGAATTCAACGTTGAAAATGAGCTTTTCAGAGCCAGCAGAGGTCAAAATAAGCAGTAATGCAAACTCAGTCATAGACATAGATTTTCACTTGCAACTTGCTTTAACATGTTTAACAGTGCATGAAATGTTATCTAAAACAAAAAGAATAATGCATTTTAGTGGCTGGATCTGGTTTTATCACTTTCTGAATTCAACGTTGAAAATGAGCTGTTCTCAGCCAGCAGAGGTCAAAATAAGCAGTAATGCAAACTCAGTCATAGACATAGATTTTCACTTGCAACTTGCTTTAACATATTTAACAGTGCATGAAATGTTGTCTAAAACAAAAAGAAAATGCTTTTTAGTGGCTGGATCTGGTTTTATCACATTCTGAATTGAACGTTGAAAATGAGCTTTTCAGAGCCAGCAGAGGTCAAAATAAGCAGTAATGCAAACTCAGTCATAGACATAGATTTTCACTTGCAACTTGCTTTAACATGTTTAACAGTGCATGAAATGTTATCTAAAACAAAAAGAATAATGCATTTTAGTGGCTGGATCTGGTTTTATCACTTTCTGAATTCAACGTTGAAAATGAGCTGTTCTCAGCCAGCAGAGGTCAAAATAAGCAGTAATGCAAACTCAGTCAGAGACATAGATTTTCACTTGCAACTTGCTTTAACATGTTTAACAGTGCATGAATTGTTGTCTAAAACAAAAAGAAAATGCTTTTTAGTGGCTGGAACTGGTTTTATCACATTCTGAATTGAACGTTGAAAATGAGCTTTTCAGAGCCAGCAGAGGTCAAAATAAGCAGTGATGCAAACTCAGTCATAGACATAGATTTTCACTTGCAACTTTCTTAAACATATTAAACAGTGCATGAAATGTTGTCTAAAACAAAAAGAAAATGCTTTTTAGTGGCTGGAACTGGTTTTATCACATTCTGAATTGAACGTTGAAAATGAGCTTTTCAGAGCCAGCAGAGGTCAAAATAAGCAGTAATGCAAACTCAGTCATAGACATAGATTTTCACTTGCAACTTGCTTTAACATGTTTAACAGTGCATGAAATGTTGTCTAAAACAAAAAGAAAATGCTTTTTAGTGGCTGGAACTGGTTTTATCACATTCTGAATTGAACGTTGAAAATGAGCTTTTCAGAGCCAGCAGAGGTCAAAATAAGCAGTAATGCAAACTCAGTCAGAGACATAGATTTTCACTTGCAACTTGCTTTAACATGTTTAACAGTGCATGAAATGTTGTCTAAAACAAAAAGATAATGCTTTTTAGTGGCTGGAACTGGTTTTATCACATTCTGAATTGAACGTTGAAAATGAGCTTTTCAGAGCCAGCAGAGGTCAAAATAAGCAGTAATGCAAACTCAGTCATAGACATAGATTTTCACTTGCAACTTGCTTTAACATGTTTAACAGTGCATGAAATGTTGTCTAAAACAAAAAGAAAATGCTTTTTAGTGGCTGGAACTGGTTTTATCACATTCTGAATTGAACGTTGAAAATGAGCTTTTCAGAGCCAGCAGAGGTCAAAATAAGCAGTAATGCAAACTCAGTCATAGACATAGATTTTCACTTGCAACTTGCTTTAACATGTTTAACAGTGCATGAAATGTTATCTAAAACAAAAAGAATAATGCATTTTAGTGGCTGGATCTGGTTTTATCACTTTCTGAATTCAACGTTGAAAATGAGCTTTTCAGAGCCAGCAGAGGTCAAAATAAGCAGTAATGCAAACTCAGTCATAGACATAGATTTTCACTTGCAACTTGCTTTAACATGTTTAACAGTGCATGAAATGTTATCTAAAACAAAAAGAATAATGCATTTTAGTGGCTGGATCTGGTTTTATCACTTTCTGAATTCAACGTTGAAAATGAGCTGTTCTCAGCCAGCAGAGGTCAAAATAAGCAGTAATGCAAACTCAGTCATAGACATAGATTTTCACTTGCAACTTGCTTTAACATATTTAACAGTGCATGAAATGTTGTCTAAAACAAAAAGAAAATGCTTTTTAGTGGCTGGATCTGGTTTTATCACATTCTGAATTGAACGTTGAAAATGAGCTTTTCAGAGCCAGCAGAGGTCAAAATAAGCAGTAATGCAAACTCAGTCATAGACATAGATTTTCACTTGCAACTTGCTTTAACATGTTTAACAGTGCATGAAATGTTATCTAAAACAAAAAGAATAATGCATTTTAGTGGCTGGATCTGGTTTTATCACTTTCTGAATTCAACGTTGAAAATGAGCTGTTCTCAGCCAGCAGAGGTCAAAATAAGCAGTAATGCAAACTCAGTCAGAGACATAGATTTTCACTTGCAACTTGCTTTAACATGTTTAACAGTGCATGAATTGTTGTCTAAAACAAAAAGAAAATGCTTTTTAGTGGCTGGAACTGGTTTTATCACATTCTGAATTGAACGTTGAAAATGAGCTTTTCAGAGCCAGCAGAGGTCAAAATAAGCAGTGATGCAAACTCAGTCATAGACATAGATTTTCACTTGCAACTTTCTTAAACATATTAAACAGTGCATGAAATGTTGTCTAAAACAAAAAGAAAATGCTTTTTAGTGGCTGGAACTGGTTTTATCACATTCTGAATTGAACGTTGAAAATGAGCTTTTCAGAGCCAGCAGAGGTCAAAATAAGCAGTAATGCAAACTCAGTCATAGACATAGATTTTCACTTGCAACTTGCTTTAACATGTTTAACAGTGCATGAAATGTTGTCTAAAACAAAAAGAAAATGCTTTTTAGTGGCTGGAACTGGTTTTATCACATTCTGAATTGAACGTTGAAAATGAGCTTTTCAGAGCCAGCAGAGGTCAAAATAAGCAGTAATGCAAACTCAGTCAGAGACATAGATTTTCACTTGCAACTTGCTTTAACATGTTTAACAGTGCATGAAATGTTGTCTAAAACAAAAAGATAATGCTTTTTAGTGGCTGGAACTGGTTTTATCACATTCTGAATTGAACGTTGAAAATGAGCTTTTCAGAGCCAGCAGAGGTCAAAATAAGCAGTAATGCAAACTCAGTCATAGACATAGATTTTCACTTGCAACTTGCTTTAACATGTTTAACAGTGCATGAAATGTTGTCTAAAACAAAAAGAAAATGCTTTTTAGTGGCTGGAACTGGTTTTATCACATTCTGAATTGAACGTTGAAAATGAGCTTTTCAGAGCCAGCAGAGGTCAAAATAAGCAGTAATGCAAACTCAGTCATAGACATAGATTTTCACTTGCAACTTGCTTTAACATGTTTAACAGTGCATGAAATGTTATCTAAAACAAAAAGAATAATGCATTTTAGTGGCTGGATCTGGTTTTATCACTTTCTGAATTCAACGTTGAAAATGAGCTTTTCAGAGCCAGCAGAGGTCAAAATAAGCAGTAATGCAAACTCAGTCATAGACATAGATTTTCACTTGCAACTTGCTTTAACATGTTTAACAGTGCATGAAATGTTATCTAAAACAAAAAGAATAATGCATTTTAGTGGCTGGATCTGGTTTTATCACTTTCTGAATTCAACGTTGAAAATGAGCTGTTCTCAGCCAGCAGAGGTCAAAATAAGCAGTAATGCAAACTCAGTCATAGACATAGATTTTCACTTGCAACTTGCTTTAACATATTTAACAGTGCATGAAATGTTGTCTAAAACAAAAAGAAAATGCTTTTTAGTGGCTGGATCTGGTTTTATCACATTCTGAATTGAACGTTGAAAATGAGCTTTTCAGAGCCAGCAGAGGTCAAAATAAGCAGTAATGCAAACTCAGTCATAGACATAGATTTTCACTTGCAACTTGCTTTAACATGTTTAACAGTGCATGAAATGTTATCTAAAACAAAAAGAATAATGCATTTTAGTGGCTGGATCTGGTTTTATCACTTTCTGAATTCAACGTTGAAAATGAGCTGTTCTCAGCCAGCAGAGGTCAAAATAAGCAGTAATGCAAACTCAGTCAGAGACATAGATTTTCACTTGCAACTTGCTTTAACATGTTTAACAGTGCATGAATTGTTGTCTAAAACAAAAAGAAAATGCTTTTTAGTGGCTGGAACTGGTTTTATCACATTCTGAATTGAACGTTGAAAATGAGCTTTTCAGAGCCAGCAGAGGTCAAAATAAGCAGTGATGCAAACTCAGTCATAGACATAGATTTTCACTTGCAACTTTCTTAAACATATTAAACAGTGCATGAAATGTTGTCTAAAACAAAAAGAAAATGCTTTTTAGTGGCTGGAACTGGTTTTATCACATTCTGAATTGAACGTTGAAAATGAGCTTTTCAGAGCCAGCAGAGGTCAAAATAAGCAGTAATGCAAACTCAGTCATAGACATAGATTTTCACTTGCAACTTGCTTTAACATGTTTAACAGTGCATGAAATGTTGTCTAAAACAAAAAGAAAATGCTTTTTAGTGGCTGGAACTGGTTTTATCACATTCTGAATTGAACGTTGAAAATTAGCTTTTCAGAGCCAGCAGAGGTCAAAATAAGCAGTAATGCAAACTCAGTCAGAGACATAGATTTTCACTTGCAACTTGCTTTAACATGTTTAACAGTGCATGAAATGTTGTCTAAAACAAAAAGATAATGCTTTTTAGTGGCTGGAACTGGTTTTATCACATTCTGAATTGAACGTTGAAAATGAGCTTTTCAGAGCCAGCAGAGGTCAAAATAAGCAGTAATGCAAACTCAGTCATAGACATAGATTTTCACTTGCAACTTGCTTTAACATGTTTAACAGTGCATGAAATGTTGTCTAAAACAAAAAGAAAATGCTTTTTAGTGGCTGGAACTGGTTTTATCACATTCTGAATTGAACGTTGAAAATGAGCTTTTCAGAGCCAGCAGAGGTCAAAATAAGCAGTAATGCAAACTCAGTCATAGACATAGATTTTCACTTGCAACTTGCTTTAACATGTTTAACAGTGCATGAAATGTTATCTAAAACAAAAAGAATAATGCATTTTAGTGGCTGGATCTGGTTTTATCACATTCTGAATTGAACGTTGAAAATGAGCTTTTCAGAGCCAGCAGAGGTCAAAATAAGCAGTGATGCAAACTCAGTCATAGACATAGATTTTCACTTGCAACTTTCTTAAACATATTTAACAGTGCATGAAATGTTGTCTAAAACAAAAAGAAAATGCTTTTTAGTGGCTGGAACTGGTTTTATCACATTCTGAATTGAATGTTGAAAATGAGCTTTTCAGAGCCAGCAGAGGTCAAAATAAGCAGTAATGCCAACTCAGTCAGAGACATAGATTTTCACTTGCAACTTGCTTTAACATGTTTAACAGTGCATGAAATGTTGTCTAAAACAAAAAGAAAATGCTTTTTAGTGGCTGGAACTGGTTTTATCACATTCTGAATTGAACGTTGAAAATGAGCTTTTCAGAGCCAGCAGAGGTCAAAATAAGCAGTAATGCAAACTCAGTCAGAGACAAAGATTTTCACTTGCAACTTGCTTTAACATGTTTAACAGTGCATGAAATGTTGTCTAAAACAAAAAGAAAATGCTTTTTAGTGGCTGGGACTGGTTTTATCACATTCTGAATTGAACGTTGAAAATGAGCTTTTCAGAGCCAGCAGAGGTCAAAATAAGCAGTAATGCAAACTCAGTCAGAGACATAGATTTTCACTTGCAACTTGCTTTAACATGTTTAACAGTGCATGAAATGTTGTCTAAAACAAAAAGAATGATGCATTTTAGTGGCTGGATCTGGTTTTATCACTTTCTGAAGTCAACGTTGAAAATGAGCTGTTCTCAGCCAGCAGAGGTCAAAATAAGCAGTAATGCAAACTCAGTCGTAGACATAGATTTTCACTTGCAACTTGCTTTAACATGTTTAACAGTGCATGAAATGTTGTCTAAAACAAAAAGAAAATGCTTTTTAGTGGCTGGAACTAGTTTCATCACATTCTGAATTGAACGTTGAAAATGAGCTTTTCAGAGCCAGCAGAGGTCAAAATAAGCAGTAATGCAAACTCAGTCAGAGACAAAGATTTTCACTTGCAACTTGCTTTAACATGTTTAACAGTGCATGAAATGTTGTCTAAAACAAAAAGAAAATACTTTTTAGTGGCTGGATCTGGTTTTATCACATTCTGAATTGAACGTTGAAAATGAGCTTTTCAGAGCCAGCAGAGGTCAAAATAAGCACTAATGCAAACTCAGTCAGAGACATAGATTTTCACTTGCAACTTGCTTTAACATGTTTAACAGTGCATGAATTGTTGTCTAAAACAAAAAGAAAATGCTTTTTAGTGGCTGGAACTGGTTTTATCACATTCTGAATTGAACGTTAAAAATGAGCTTTTCAGAGCCAGCAGAGGTCAAAATAAGCAGTGATGCAAACTCAGTCATAGACATAGATTTTCACTTGCAACTTTCTTAAACATATTTCACAGTGCATGAAATGTTGTCTAAAACAAAAAGAAAATGCTTTTTAGTGGCTGGAACTGGTTTTATCACATTCTGAATTGAACGTTGAAAATTAGCTTTTCAGAGCCAGCAGAGGTCAAAATAAGCAGTAATGCAAACTCAGTCAGAGACATAGATTTTCACTTGCAACTTGCTTTAACATGTTTAACAGTGCATGAAATGTTGTCTAAAACAAAAAGATAATGCTTTTTAGTGGCTGGAACTGGTTTTATCACATTCTGAATTCAACGTTGAAAATGAGCTTTTCAGAGCCAGCAGAGGTCAAAATAAGCAGTAATGCAAACTCAGTCATAGACATAGATTTTCACTTGCAACTTGCTTTAACATGTTTAACAGTGCATGAAATGTTGTCTAAAACAAAAAGATAATGCTTTTTAGTGGCTGGAACTGGTTTTATCACATTCTAAATTCAACGTTGAAAATGAGCTTTTCAGAGCCAGCAGAGGTCAAAATAAGCAGTAATGCAAACTCAGTCATAGACATAGATTTTCACTTGCAACTTGCTTTAACATGTTTAACAGTGCATGAAATGTTATCTAAAACAAAAAGAATAATGCATTTTAGTGGCTGGATCTGGTTTTATCACTTTCTGAATTCAACGTTGAAAATGAGCTGTTCTCAGCCAGCAGAGGTCAAAATAAGCAGTAATGCAAACTCAGTCAGAGACATAGATTTTCACTTGCAACTTGCTTTAACATGTTTAACAGTGCATGAATTGTTGGCTAAAACAAAAAGAAAATGCTTTTTAGTGGCTGGAACTGGTTTTATCACATTCTGAATTGAACGTTGAAAATGAGCTTTTCAGAGCCAGCAGAGGTCAAAATAAGCAGTGATGCAAACTCAGTCATAGACATAGATTTTCACTTGCAACTTTCTTAAACATATTTAACAGTGCATGAAATGTTGTCTAAAACAAAAAGAAAATGCTTATTAGTGGCTGGAACTGGTTTTATCACATTCTGAATTGAACGTTGAAAATGAGCTTTTCAGAGCCAGCAGAGGTCAAAATAAGCAGTAATGCAAACTCAGTCAGAGACATAGATTTTCACTTGCAACTTGATTTAACATGTTTAACAGTGCATGAAATGTTGTCTAAAACAAAAAGATAATGCTTTTTAGTGGCTGGAACTGGTTTTATCACATTCTAAATTGAACGTTGAAAATGAGCTTTTCAGAGCCAGCAGAGGTCAAAATAAGCAGTAATGCAAACTCAGTCATAGACATAGATTTTCACTTGCAACTTGCTTTAACATGTTTAACAGTGCATGAAATGTTGTCTAAAACAAAAAAGAAAATGCTTTTTAGTGGCTGGAACTGGTTTTACCACATTCTGAATTGAACGTTGAAAATGAGCTTTTCAGAGCCAGCAGAGGTCAAAATAAGCAGTAATGCAAACTCAGTCAGAGACAAAGATTTTCACTTGCAACTTGCTTTAACATGTTTAACAGTGCATGAAATGTTGTCTAAAACAAAAAGAAAATGCTTTTTAGTGGCTGGATCTGGTTTTATCACATTCTGAATTGAACGTTGAAAATGAGCTTTTCAGAGCCAGCAGAGGTCAAAATAAGCAGTAATGCAAACTCAGTCATAGACATAGATTTTCACTTGCAACTTGCTTTAACATGTTTAACAGTGCATGAAATGTTATCTACAACAAAAAGAATAATGCATTTTAGTGGCTGGATCTGCTTTTATCACTTTCTGAATTCAACGTTGAAAATGAGCTGTTCTCAGCCAGCAGAGGTCAAAATAAGCAGTAATGCAAACTCAGTCATAAACATAGATTTTCACTTGCAACTTGCTTTAACATGTTTAACAGTGCATGAATTGTTGTCTAAAACAAAAAGAAAATGCTTTTTAGTGGCTGGAACTGGTTTTATCACATTCTGAATTGAACGTTGAAAATGAGCTTTTCAGAGCCAGCAGAGGTCAAAATAAGCAGTGATGCAAACTCAGTCATAGACATAGATTTTCACTTGCAACTTTCTTAAACATATTTAACAGTGCATGAAATGTTGTCTAAAACAAAAAGAAAATGCTTATTAGTGGCTGGAACTGGTTTTATCACATTCTGAATTGAACGTTGAAAATGAGCTTTTCAGAGCCAGCAGAGGTCAAAATAAGCAGTAATGCAAACTCAGTCATAGACATAGATTTTCACTTGCAACTTGCTTTAACATGTTTAACAGTGCATGAAATGTTGTCTAAAACAAAAAGAATGATGCATTTTAGTGGCTGGATCTGGATTTATCACTTTCTGAAGTCAACGTTGAAAATGAGCTGTTCTCAGCCAGCAGAGGTCAAAATAAGCAGTAATGCAAACTCAGTCGTAGACATAGATTTTCACTTGCAACTTGCTTTAACATGTTTAACAGTGCATGAAATGTTGTCTAAAACAAAAAGAAAATGCTTTTTAGTGGCTGGAACTAGTTTCATCACATTCTGAATTGAACGTTGAAAATGAGCTTTTCAGAGCCAGCAGAGGTCAAAATAAGCAGTAATGCAAACTCAGTCAGAGACAAAGATTTTCACTTGCAACTTGCTTTAACATGTTTAACAGTGCATGAAATGTTGTCTAAAACAAAAAGAAAATACTTTTTAGTGGCTGGATCTGGTTTTATCACATTCTGAATTGAACGTTGAAAATGAGCTTTTCAGAGCCAGCAGAGGTCAAAATAAGCACTAATGCAAACTCAGTCAGAGACATAGATTTTCACTTGCAACTTGCTTTAACATGTTTAACAGTGCATGAATTGTTGTCTAAAACAAAAAGAAAATGCTTTTTAGTGGCTGGAACTGGTTTTATCACATTCTGAATTGAACGTTAAAAATGAGCTTTTCAGAGCCAGCAGAGGTCAAAATAAGCAGTGATGCAAACTCAGTCATAGACATAGATTTTCACTTGCAACTTTCTTAAACATATTTAACAGTGCATGAAATGTTGTCTAAAACAAAAAGATAATGCTTTTTAGTGGCTGGAACTGGTTTTATCACATTCTGAATTGAACGTTGAAAATGAGCTTTTCAGAGCCAGCAGAGGTCAAAATAAGCAGTGATGCAAACTCAGTCATAGACATAGATTTTCACTTGCAACTTGCTTTAACATGTTTAACAGTGCATGAAATGTTATCTGAAACAAAAAGAATAATGCATTTTAGTGGCTGGATCTGGTTTTATCACTTTCTGAATTCAACGTTGAAAATGAGCTGTTCTCAGCCAGCAGAGGTCAAAATAAGCAGTAATGCAAACTCAGTCAGAGACATAGATTTTCACTTGCAACTTGCTTTAACATGTTTAACAGTGCATGAATTGTTGTCTAAAACAAAAAGAAAATGCTTTTTAGTGGCTGGAAATGGTTTTATCACATTCTGAATTGAACGTTGAAAATGAGCTTTTCAGAGCCAGCAGAGGTCAAAATAAGCAGTGATGCAAACTCAGTCATAGACATAGATTTTCACTTGCAACTTGCTTTAACATGTTTAACAGTGCATGAAATGTTATCTACAACAAAAAGAATAATGCATTTTAGTGGCTGGATCTGGTTTTATCACTTTCTGAATTCAACGTTGAAAATGAGCTGTTCTCAGCCAGCAGAGGTCAAAATAAGCAGTAATGCAAACTCAGTCATAAACATAGATTTTCACTTGCAACTTGCTTTAACATATTTAACAGTGCATGAAATGTTGTCTAAAACAAAAAGAAAATGCTTTTTAGTGGCTGGATCTGGTTTTATCACATTCTAAATTGAACGTTGAAAATGAGCTTTTCAGAGCCAGCAGAGGTCAAAATAAGCAGTAATGCAAACTCAGTCATAGACATAGATTTTCACTTGCAACTTGCTTTAACATGTTTAACAGTGCATGAAATGTTGTCTAAAACAAAAAGAATGATGCATTTTAGTGGCTGGATCTGGATTTATCACTTTCTGAAGTCAACGTTGAAAATGAGCTGTTCTCAGCCAGCAGAGGTCAAAATAAGCAGTAATGCAAACTCAGTCGTAGACATAGATTTTCACTTGCAACTTGCTTTAACATGTTTAACAGTGCATGAAATGTTGTCTAAAACAAAAAGAAAATGCTTTTTAGTGGCTGGAACTAGTTTCATCACATTCTGAATTGAACGTTGAAAATGAGCTTTTCAGAGCCAGCAGAGGTCAAAATAAGCAGTAATGCAAACTCAGTCAGAGACAAAGATTTTCACTTGCAACTTGCTTTAACATGTTTAACAGTGCATGAAATGTTGTCTAAAACAAAAAGAAAATACTTTTTAGTGGCTGGATCTGGTTTTATCACATTCTGAATTGAACGTTGAAAATGAGCTTTTCAGAGCCAGCAGAGGTCAAAATAAGCACTAATGCAAACTCAGTCAGAGACATAGATTTTCACTTGCAACTTGCTTTAACATGTTTAACAGTGCATGAATTGTTGTCTAAAACAAAAAGAAAATGCTTTTTAGTGGCTGGAACTGGTTTTATCACATTCTGAATTGAACGTTAAAAATGAGCTTTTCAGAGCCAGCAGAGGTCAAAATAAGCAGTGATGCAAACTCAGTCATAGACATAGATTTTCACTTGCAACTTTCTTAAACATATTTAACAGTGCATGAAATGTTGTCTAAAACAAAAAGAAAATGCTTTTTAGTGGCTGGAACTGGTTTTATCACATTCTGAATTGAACGTTGAAAATGAGCTTTTCAGAGCCAGCAGAGGTCAAAATAAGCAGTAATGCAAACTCAGTCAGAGACATAGATTTTCACTTGCAACTTGCTTTAACATGTTTAACAGTGCATGAAATGTTGTCTAAAACAAAAAGATAATGCTTTTTAGTGGCTGGAACTGGTTTTATCACATTCTGAATTCAACGTTGAAAATGAGCTTTTCAGAGCCAGCAGAGGTCAAAATAAGCAGTAATGCAAACTCAGTCAGAAACAGATTTTCACTTGCAACTTTCTTAAACATATTTAACAGTGCATGAAATGTTGTCTAAAACAAAAAGAATGATGCATTTTAGTGGCTGGATCTGTTTTTATCACTTTCTGAATTGGACGTTGAAAATGAGCTTATCTCAGCCAGCAGAGAGGTCAAATCACAGTTATGCAAACTCAGTCAGAGACATAGATTTTCACTTGCAATTTCTTTAACATGTTTAACAGTGCATGAATTGTTGTCTAAAACAAAAAAGAATGATGCATTTTATGGCTGGATCTGTTTTTATCACTTTCTGAATTGAACGTTGAAAATGAGCTTATCTCAGCCAGCAGAGAGGTCAAATCACAGTAATGCAAACTCAGTCAGAGACATAGATTTTCACTTGCAACTTGCTTTAACATGTTTAACAGTGCATGAAATGTTGTCTACAACAAAAAGAAAATGCTTTTTAGTGGCTGGATCTGGTTTTTATCACATTCTGAATTGAACGTTGAAAATGAGCTTTTCAGAGCCAGCAGAGGTCTTAAATAAGCAGTAATGCAAACTCAGTCAGAGACATAGATTTTTACTTGCAACTTTCTTAAACATATTTAACAGTGCATGAAATGTTGTCTAAAACAAAAAGAAAATGCTTTTTAATGGCTGGAACTGGTTTTATCACATTCTGAATTGAACGTTGAAAATGAGCTTTTCAGAGCCAGCAGAGGTCAAAATAAGCAGTGATGCAAACTCAGTCGTAGACATAGATTTTCACTTGCAACTTTCTTAAACATATTTAACAGTGCATGAAATGTTGTCTAAAACAAAAAGAAAATGCTTTTTAGTGGCTGGAACTGGTTTTATCACATTCTGAATTGAACGTTGAAAATTAGCTTTTCAGAGCCAGCAGAGGTCAAAATAAGTAGTAATGCAAACTCAGTCATAGACATAGATTTTCACTTGCAACTTGCTTTAACATTTTTAACAGTGCATGAAATGTTGTCTAAAACAAAAAGAAAATGCTTTTTAGTGGCTGGATCTGGTTTTATCACTCTCTGAATTCAACGTTGAAAATGAGCTGTTCTCAGCCAGCAGAGGTCAAAATAAGCAGTAATGCAAACTCAGTCAGAGACATAGATTTTCACTTGCAACTTGCTTTAACATGTTTAACAGTGCATGAATTGTTGTCTAAAACAAAAAGAAAATGCTTTTTAGTGGCTGGAAATGGTTTTATCACATTCTGAATTGAACGTTGAAAATGAGCTTTTCAGAGCCAGCAGAGGTCAAAATAAGCAGTGATGCAAACTCAGTCATAGACATAGATTTTCACTTGCAACTTTCTTAAACATATTTAACAGTGCATGAAATGTTGTCTAAAACAAAAAGAAAATGCTTTTTAGTGGCTGGAACTGGTTTTATCACATTCTGAATTGAACGTTGAAAATGAGCTTTTCAGAGCCAGCAGAGGTCAAAATAAGCAGTAATGCAAACTCTGTCATAGACATAGATTTTCACTTGCAACTTGCTTTAACATGTTTAACAGTGCATGAATTGTTGTCTAAAACAAAAAAGAATGATGCATTTTATGGCTGGATCTGTTTTTATCACTTTCTGAATTGGATGTTAAAAATGAGCTTATCTCAGCCAGCAGAAGGGTCAAATCACAGTAATGCAAACTCAGTCAGAGACATAGATTTTCACATGCAACTTGCTTTAACATGTTTAACAGTGCATGAAATGTTGTCTAAAACAAAAAGAATAATGCATTTTAGTGGCTGGATCTGTTTTTATCACATTCTGAATTGAACGTTGAAAATGAGCTTTTCAGAGCCAGCAGAGGTCAAAATAAGCAGCAATGCAAACTCAGTCAGAGACAGATTTTCACTTGCAACTTTCTTAAACATATTTAACAGTGCATGAAATGTTGTCTAAAACAAAAAGAATGATGCATTTTAGTGGCTGGGTCTGTTTTTATCACTTTCTGAATTGGACGTTGAAAATGAGCTTATCTCAGCCAGCAGAGAGGTCAAATTACAGTTATGCAAACTCAGTCAGAGACATAGATTTTCACTTGCAACTTGCTTTAACATGTTTAACAGTGCATGAATTGTTGTCTAAAACAAAAAAGAATGATGCATTTTATGGCTGGATCTGTTTTTATCACTTTCTGAATTGAACGTTGAAAATGAGCTTATCTCAGCCAGCAGAGAGGTCAAATCACAGTAATGCAAACTCAGTCAGAGACATAGATTTTCACTTGCAACTTGCTTTAACATGTTTAACAGTGCATGAAATGTTGTCTAAAACAAAAAGAAAATGCTTTTTAGTGGCTGGATCTGGTTTTTATCACATTCTGAATTGAACGTTGAAAATGAGCTTTTCAGAGCCAGCAGAGGTCTTAAATAAGCAGTAATGCAAACTCAGTCAAAGACATTGATTTTTACTTTCAACTTTCTTAAACATATTTAACAGTGCATGAAATGTTGTCTAAAACAAAAAGAAAATGCTTTTTAGTAGCTGGATCTGGTTTTATTACATTCTGAATTGAACGTTGAAAATGAGCTTTTCAGAGCCAGCAGAGGTCAAAATAAGCAGTAATGCAAACTCAGTCATAGACATAGATTTTCACTTGCAACTTGCTTTAACATGTTTAACAGTGCATGAATTGTTGTCTAAAACAAAAAAGAATGATGCATTTTATGGCTGGATCTGTTTTTATCACTTTCTGAATTGGACGTTGAAAATGAACTTATCTCAGCCAGCAGAGAGGTCAAATCACAGTAATGCAAACTCAGTCATAGACATAAATTTTCACTTGCAACTTGCTTTAACATGTTTAACAGTGCATGAAATGTTATCTAAAACAAAAAGAATAATGCATTATAGTGGCTGGATCTGGTTTTATCACTTTCTGAATTCAACGTTGAAAATGAGCTGTTCTCAGCTAGCAGAGGTCAAAATAAGCAGTAATGCAAACTCAGTCAGAGACATAGATTTTCACTTGCAACTTGCTTTAACATGTTTAACAGTGCATGAAATGTTATCTAAAACAAAAAGAATAATGCATTTTAGTGGCTGGATCTGGTTTTATCACTTTCTGAATTCAACGTTGAAAATGAGCTGTTCTCAGCCAGCAGAGGTCAAAATAAGCAGTAATGCAAACTCAGTCAGAGACATAGATTTTCACTTGCAACTTGCTTTAACATGTTTAACAGTGCATGAAATGTTGTCTAAAACAAAAAGATAATGCTTTTTAGTGGCTGGAACTGGTTTTATCACATTCTGAATTGAACGTTGAAAATGAGCTTTTCAGAGCCAGCAGAGGTCAAAATAAGCAGTAATGCAAACTCAGTCATAGACATAGATTTTCACTTGCAACTTGCTTTAACATGTTTAACAGTGCATGAAATGTTATCTAAAACAAAAAGAATAATGCATTTTAGTGGCTGGATCTGGTTTTATCACTTTCTGAATTCAACGTTGAAAATGAGCTGTTCTCAGCCAGCAGAGGTCAAAATAAGCAGTAATGCAAACTCAGTCAGAGACATAGATTTTCACTTGCAACTTGCTTTAACATGTTTAACAGTGCATGAAATGTTGTCTAAAACAAAAAGATAATGCTTTTTAGTGGCTGGAACTGGTTTTATCACATTCTGAATTGAACGTTGAAAATGAGCTTTTCAGAGCCAGCAGAGGTCAAAATAAGCAGTAATGCAAACTCAGTCATAGACATAGATTTTCACTTGCAACTTGCTTTAACATGTTTAACAGTGCATGAAATGTTGTCTAAAACAAAAAGAAAATGCTTTTTAGTGGCTGGAACTGGTTTTATCACATTCTGAATTGAACGTTGAAAATGAGCTTTTCAGAGCCAGCAGAGGTCAAAATAAGCAGTAATGCAAACTCAGTCAGAGACAAAGATTTTCACTTGCAACTTGCTTTAACATGTTTAACAGTGCATGAAATGTTGTCTAAAACAAAAAGAAAATGCTTTTTAGTGGCTGGATCTGGTTTTATCACATTCTGAATTGAACGTTGAAAATTAGCTTTTCAGAGCCAGCAGAGGTCAAAATAAGCAGTAATGCAAACTCAGTCATAGACATAGATTTTCACTTGCAACTTGCTTTAACATGTTTAACAGTGCATGAAATGTTGTCTAAAACAAAAAGAAAATGCTTTTTAGTGGCTGGATCTGGTTTTATCACATTCTGAATTGAACGTTGAAAATGAGCTTTTCAGAGCCAGCAGAGGTCAAAATAAGCAGTAATGCAAACTCAGTCATAGACATAGATTTTCACTTGCAACTTGCTTTAACATGTTTAACAGTGCATGAAATGTTATCTAAAACAAAAAGAATAATGCATTTTAGTGGCTGGAACTGGTTTTATCACATTCTGAATTGAACGTTGAAAATGAGCTTTTCAGAGCCAGCAGAGGTCAAAATAAGCAGTAATGCAAACTCAGTCATAGACATAGATTTTCACTTGCAACTTTCTTAAACATATTTAACAGTGCATGAAATGTTGTCTAAAACAAAAAGAAAATGCTTTTTAGTGGCTGGAACTGGTTTTATCACATTCTGAATTGAACGTTGAAAATGAGCTTTTCAGAGCCAGCAGAGGTCAAAATAAGCAGTAATGCAAACTCAGTCAGAGACATAGATTTTCACTTGCAACTTGCTTTAACATGTTTAACAGTGCATGAAATGTTGTCTAAAACAAAAAGATAATGCTTTTTAGTGGCTGGAACTGGTTTTATCACATTCTAAATTGAACGTTGAAAATGAGCTTTTCAGAGCCAGCAGAGGTCAAAATAAGCAGTAATGCAAACTCAGTCATAGACATAGATTTTCACTTGCAACTTGCTTTAACATGTTTAACAGTGCATGAAATGTTGTCTAAAACAAAAAGAAAATGCTTTTTAGTGGCTGGAACTGGTTTTATCACATTCTGAATTGAACGTTGAAAATGAGCTTTTCAGAGCCAGCAGAGGTCAAAATAAGCAGTAATGCAAACTCAGTCAGAGACAAAGATTTTCACTTGCAACTTGCTTTAACATGTTTAACAGTGCATGAAATGTTGTCTAAAACAAAAAGAAAATGCTTTTTAGTGGCTGGATCTGGTTTTATCACATTCTGAATTGAACGTTGAAAATGAGCTTTTCAGAGCCAGCAGAGGTCAAAATAAGCAGTAATGCAAACTCAGTCATAGACATAGATTTTCACTTGCAACTTGCTTTAACATGTTTAACAGTGCATGAAATGTTATCTAAAACAAAAAGAATAATGCATTTTAGTGGCTGGATCTGGTTTTATCACTTTCTGAATTCAACGTTGAAAATGAGCTGTTCTCAGCCAGCAGAGGTCAAAATAAGCAGTAATGCAAACTCAGTCATAGACATAGATTTCCACTTGCAACTTGCTTTAAGATATTTAACAGTGCATGAAATGTTGTCTAAAACAAAAAGAAAATGCTTTTTAGTGGCTGGATCTGGTTTTATCACATTCTGAATTGAACGTTGAAAATGAGCTTTTCAGAGCCAGCAGAGGTCAAAATAAGCAGTAATGCAAACTCAGTCAGAGACATAGATTTTCACTTGCAACTTGCTTTAACATGTTTAACAGTGCATGAAAGGTTGTCTAAAACAAAAAGAAAATGCTTTTTAGTGGCTGGATCTGGTTTTATCACATTCTGAATTGAACATTGAAAATGAGCTTTTCAGAGCCAGCAGAGGTCAAAATAAGCAGTAATGCAAACTCAGTCATAGACATAGATTTTCACTTGCAACTTGCTTTAACATGTTTAACAGTGCATGAAATGTTATCTAAAACAAAAAGAATAATGCATTTTAGTGGCTGGAACTGGTTTTATCACATTCTGAATTGAACGTTGAAAATGAGCTTTTCAGAGCCAGCAGAGGTCAAAATAAGCAGTAATGCAAACTCAGTCAGAGACATAGATTTTCACTTGCAACTTTCTTAAACATATTTAACAGTGCATGAAATGTTGTCTAAAACAAAAAGAAAATGCTTTTTAGTGGCTGGAACTGGTTTTATCACATTCTGAATTGAACGTTGAAAATGAGCTTTTCAGAGCCAGCAGAGGTCAAAATAAGCAGTAATGCAAACTCAGTCAGAGACATAGATTTTCACTTGCAACTTGCTTTAACATGTTTAACAGTGCATGAAATGTTGTCTAAAACAAAAAGATAATGCTTTTTAGTGGCTGGAACTGGTTTTATCACATTCTAAATTGAACGTTGAAAATGAGCTTTTCAGAGCCAGCAGAGGTCAAAATAAGCAGTAATGCAAACTCAGTCATAGACATAGATTTTCACTTGCAACTTGCTTTAACATGTTTAACAGTGCATGAAATGTTGTCTAAAACAAAAAGAAAATGCTTTTTAGTGGCTGGAACTGGTTTTATCACATTCTGAATTGAACGTTGAAAATGAGCTTTTCAGAGCCAGCAGAGGTCAAAATAAGCAGTAATGCAAACTCAGTCAGAGACAAAGATTTTCACTTGCAACTTGCTTTAACATGTTTAACAGTGCATGAAATGTTGTCTAAAACAAAAAGAAAATGCTTTTTAGTGGCTGGATCTGGTTTTATCACATTCTGAATTGAACGTTGAAAATGAGCTTTTCAGAGCCAGCAGAGGTCAAAATAAGCAGTAATGCAAACTCAGTCATAGACATAGATTTTCACTTGCAACTTGCTTTAACATGTTTAACAGTGCATGAAATGTTATCTAAAACAAAAAGAATAATGCATTTTAGTGGCTGGATCTGGTTTTATCACTTTCTGAATTCAACGTTGAAAATGAGCTGTTCTCAGCCAGCAGAGGTCAAAATAAGCAGTAATGCAAACTCAGTCATAGACATAGATTTTCACTTGCAACTTGCTTTAAGATATTTAACAGTGCATGAAATGTTGTCTAAAACAAAAAGAAAATGCTTTTTAGTGGCTGGATCTGGTTTTATCACATTCTGAATTGAACGTTGAAAATGAGCTTTTCAGAGCCAGCAGAGGTCAAAATAAGCAGTAATGCAAACTCAGTCAGAGACATAGATTTTCACTTGCAACTTGCTTTAACATGTTTAACAGTGCATGAAAGGTTGTCTAAAACAAAAAGAAAATGCTTTTTAGTGGCTGGATCTGGTTTTATCACATTCTGAATTGAACGTTGAAAATGAGCTTTTCAGAGCCAGCAGAGGTCAAAATAAGCAGTAATGCAAACTCAGTCATAGACATAGATTTTCACTTGCAACTTGCTTTAACATGTTTAACAGTGCATGAAATGTTATCTAAAACAAAAAGAATAATGCATTTTAGTGGCTGGAACTGGTTTTATCACATTCTGAATTGAACGTTGAAAATGAGCTTTTCAGAGCCAGCAGAGGTCAAAATAAGCAGTAATGCAAACTCAGTCATAGACATAGATTTTCACTTGCAACTTTCTTAAACATATTTAACAGTGCATGAAATGTTGTCTAAAACAAAAAGAAAATGCTTTTTAGTGGCTGGAACTGGTTTTATCACATTCTGAATTGAACGTTGAAAATGAGCTTTTCAGAGCCAGCAGAGGTCAAAATAAGCAGTAATGCAAACTGAGTCAGAGACATAGATTTTCACTTGCAACTTGCTTTAACATGTTTAACAGTGCATGAAATGTTGTCTAAAACAAAAAGATAATGCTTTTTAGTGGCTGGATCTGGTTTTATCACATTCTAAATTGAACGTTGAAAATGAGCTTTTCAGAGCCAGCAGAGGTCAAAATAAGCAGTAATGCAAACTCAGTCATAGACATAGATTTTCACTTGCAACTTGCTTTAACATGTTTAACAGTGCATGAAATGTTGTCTAAAACAAAAAGAAAATGCTTTTTAGTGGCTGGAACTGGTTTTATCACATTCTGAATTGAATGTTGAAAATGAGCTTTTCAGAGCCAGCAGAGGTCAAAATAAGCAGTAATGCAAAACTCAGTCAGAGACAAAGATTTTCACTTGCAACTTGCTTTAACATGTTTAACAGTGCATGAAATGTTGTCTAAAACAAAAAGAAAATGCTTTTTAGTGGCTGGATCTGGTTTTATCACATTCTGAATTGAACGTTGAAAATGAGCTTTTCAGAGCCAGCAGAGGTCAAAATAAGCAGTAATGCAAACTCAGTCATAGACATAGATTTTCACTTGCAACTTGCTTTAACATGTTTAACAGTGCATGAAATGTTATCTAAAACAAAAAGAATAATGCATTTTAGTGTCTGGATCTGGTTTTATCACTTTCTGAATTCAACGTTGAAAATGAGCTGTTCTCAGCCAGCAGAGGTCAAAATAAGCAGTAATGCAAACTCAGTCATAGACATAGATTTTCACTTGCAACTTGCTTTAACATATTTAACAGTGCATGAAATGTTGTCTAAAACAAAAAGAAAATGCTTTTTAGTGGCTGGATCTGGTTTTATCACATTCTGAATTGAACGTTGAAAATGAGCTTTTCAGAGCCAGCAGAGGTCAAAATAAGCAGTAATGCAAACTCAGTCAGAGACATAGATTTTCACTTGCAACTTGCTTTAACATGTTTAACAGTGCATGAAATGTTGTCTAAAACAAAAAGATAATGCTTTTTAGTGGCTGGAACTGGTTTTATCACATTCTAAATTGAACGTTGAAAATGAGCTTATCTCAGCCAGCAGAAGGGTCAAATCACAGTAATGCAAACTCAGTCAGAGACATAGATTTTCACTTGCAACTTGCTTTAACATGTTTAACAGTGCATGAAATGTTGTCTAAAACAAAAAGAATGATGCATTTTAGTAGCTGGATCTGGTTTTATCACATTCTGTGATGGACGTTGAAAATGAGCTTTTCAGAGCCAGCAGAGATCAAAATAAGCAGTAATGCAAACTCAGTCATAGACATAGATTTTCACTTGCAACTTTCTCAAACATATTTAACAGTGCATGAAATGTTGTCTAAAACAAAAAGAAACTGCTTTTTAGTGGCTGGAACTGGTTTTATCACATTCTGAATTGAACGTTGAAAATGAGCTTTTCAGAGCCAGCAGAGGTCAAAATAAGCAGTAATGCAAACTCAGTCAGAGACATAGATTTTCACTTGCAACTTGCTTTAACATGTTTAACAGTGCATGAAATGTTGTCTAAAACAAAAAGATAATGCTTTTTAGTGGCTGGAACTGGTTTTATCACATTCTGAATTGAACGTTGAAAATGAGCTTTTCAGAGCCAGCAGAGGTCAAAATAAGCAGTAATGCAAACTCAGTCATAGACATAGATTTTCACTTGCAACTTGCTTTAACATGTTTAACAGTGCATGAAATGTTGTCTAAAACAAAAAGAAAATGCTTTTTAGTGGCTGGAACTGGTTTTATCACATTCTGAATTGAACGTTGAAAATGAGCTTTTCAGAGCCAGCAGAGGTCAAAATAAGCAGTAATGCAAACTCAGTCAGAGACAAAGATTTTCACTTGCAACTTGCTTTACCATGTTTAACAGTGCATGAAATGTTGTCTAAAACAAAAAGAAAATGCTTTTTAGTGGCTGGATCTGGTTTTATCACATTCTGAATTGAACGTTGAAAATGAGCTTTTCAGAGCCAGCAGAGGTCAAAATAAGCAGTAATGCAAACTCAGTCATAGACATAGATTTTCACTTGCAACTTGCTTTAACATGTTTAACAGTGCATGAAATGTTATCTAAAACAAAAAGAATAATGCATTTTAGTGGCTGGAACTGGTTTTATCAGATTCTGAATTGAACGTTGAAAATGAGCTTTTCAGAGCCAGCAGAGGTCAAAATAAGCAGTGATGCAAACTCAGTCATAGACATAGATTTTCACTTGCAACTTTCTTAAACATATTTAACAGTGCATGAAATGTTGTCTAAAACAAAAAGAAAATGCTTTTTAGTGGCTGGATCTGGTTTTATCACATTCTGAATTGAACGTTGAAAATGAGCTTTTCAGAGCCAGCAGAGGTCAAAATAAGCAGTAATGCAAACTCAGTCAGAGACATAGATTTTCACTTGCAACTTGCTTTAACATGTTTAACAGTGCATGAAAGGTTGTCTAAAACAAAAAGAAAATGCTTTTTAGTGGCTGGATCTGGTTTTATCACATTCTGAATTGAACGTTGAAAATGAGCTTTTCAGAGCCAGCAGAGGTCAAAATAAGCAGTAATGCAAACTCAGTCATAGACATAGATTTTCACTTGCAACTTGCTTTAACATGTTTAACAGTGCATGAAATGTTATCTAAAACAAAAAGAATAATGCATTTTAGTGGCTGGAACTGGTTTTATCACATTCTGAATTGAACATTGAAAATGAGCTTTTCAGAGCCAGCAGAGGTCAAAATAAGCAGTAATGCAAACTCAGTCATAGACATAGATTTTCACTTGCAACTTTCTTAAACATATTTAACAGTGCATGAAATGTTGTCTAAAACAAAAAGAAAATGCTTTTTAGTGGCTGGAACTGGTTTTATCACATTCTGAATTGAACGTTGAAAATGAGCTTTTCAGAGCCAGCAGAGGTCAAAATAAGCAGTAATGCAAACTGAGTCAGAGACATAGATTTTCACTTGCAACTTGCTTTAACATGTTTAACAGTGCATGAAATGTTGTCTAAAACAAAAAGATAATGCTTTTTAGTGGCTGGATCTGGTTTTATCACATTCTAAATTGAACGTTGAAAATGAGCTTTTCAGAGCCAGCAGAGGTCAAAATAAGCAGTAATGCAAACTCAGTCATAGACATAGATTTTCACTTGCAACTTGCTTTAACATGTTTAACAGTGCATGAAATGTTGTCTAAAACAAAAAGAAAATGCTTTTTAGTGGCTGGAACTGGTTTTATCACATTCTGAATTGAACGTTGAAAATGAGCTTTTCAGAGCCAGCAGAGGTCAAAATAAGCAGTAATGCAAAACTCAGTCAGAGACAAAGATTTTCACTTGCAACTTGCTTTAACATGTTTAACAGTGCATGAAATGTTGTCTAAAACAAAAAGAAAATGCTTTTTAGTGGCTGGATCTGGTTTTATCACATTCTGAATTGAACGTTGAAAATGAGCTTTTCAGAGCCAGCAGAGGTCAAAATAAGCAGTAATGCAAACTCAGTCATAGACATAGATTTTCACTTGCAACTTGCTTTAACATGTTTAACAGTGCATGAAATGTTATCTAAAACAAAAAGAATAATGCATTTTAGTGTCTGGATCTGGTTTTATCACTTTCTGAATTCAACGTTGAAAATGAGCTGTTCTCAGCCAGCAGAGGTCAAAATAAGCAGTAATGCAAACTCAGTCATAGACATAGATTTTCACTTGCAACTTGCTTTAACATATTTAACAGTGCATGAAATGTTGTCTAAAACAAAAAGAAAATGCTTTTTAGTGGCTGGATCTGGTTTTATCACATTCTGAATTGAACGTTGAAAATGAGCTTTTCAGAGCCAGCAGAGGTCAAAATAAGCAGTAATGCAAACTCAGTCAGAGACATAGATTTTCACTTGCAACTTGCTTTAACATGTTTAACAGTGCATGAAATGTTGTCTAAAACAAAAAGATAATGCTTTTTAGTGGCTGGAACTGGTTTTATCACATTCTAAATTGAACGTTGAAAATGAGCTTATCTCAGCCAGCAGAAGGGTCAAATCACAGTAATGCAAACTCAGTCAGAGACATAGATTTTCACTTGCAACTTGCTTTAACATGTTTAACAGTGCATGAAATGTTGTCTAAAACAAAAAGAATGATGCATTTTATTAGCTGGATCTGGTTGTATCACATTCTGTGATGGACGTTGAAAATGAGCTTTTCAGAGCCAGCAGAGATCAAAATAAGCAGTAATGCAAACTCAGTCATAGACATAGATTTTCACTTGCAACTTTCTCAAACATATTTAACAGTGCATGAAATGTTGTCTAAAACAAAAAGAAACTGCTTTTTAGTGGCTGGAACTGGTTTTATCACATTCTGAATTGAACGTTGAAAATGAGCTTTTCAGAGCCAGCAGAGGTCAAAATAAGCAGTAATGCAAACTCAGTCAGAGACATAGATTTTCACTTGCAACTTGCTTTAACATGTTTAACAGTGCATGAAATGTTGTCTAAAACAAAAAGATAATGCTTTTTAGTGGCTGGAACTGGTTTTATCACATTCTGAATTGAACGTTGAAAATGAGCTTTTCAGAGCCAGCAGAGGTCAAAATAAGCAGTAATGCAAACTCAGTCATAGACATAGATTTTCACTTGCAACTTGCTTTAACATGTTTAACAGTGCATGAAATGTTGTCTAAAACAAAAAGAAAATGCTTTTTAGTGGCTGGAACTGGTTTTATCACATTCTGAATTGAACGTTGAAAATGAGCTTTTCAGAGCCAGCAGAGGTCAAAATAAGCAGTAATGCAAACTCAGTCAGAGACAAAGATTTTCACTTGCAACTTGCTTTACCATGTTTAACAGTGCATGAAATGTTGTCTAAAACAAAAAGAAAATGCTTTTTAGTGGCTGGATCTGGTTTTATCACATTCTGAATTGAACGTTGAAAATGAGCTTTTCAGAGCCAGCAGAGGTCAAAATAAGCAGTAATGCAAACTCAGTCATAGACATAGATTTTCACTTGCAACTTGCTTTAACATGTTTAACAGTGCATGAAATGTTATCTAAAACAAAAAGAATAATGCATTTTAGTGGCTGGAACTGGTTTTATCAGATTCTGAATTGAACGTTGAAAATGAGCTTTTCAGAGCCAGCAGAGGTCAAAATAAGCAGTGATGCAAACTCAGTCATAGACATAGATTTTCACTTGCAACTTTCTTAAACATATTTAACAGTGCATGAAATGTTGTCTAAAACAAAAAGAAAATGCTTTTTAGTGGCTGGAACTGGTTTTATCACATTCTGAATTGAACGTTGAAAATGAGCTTTTCAGAGCCAGCAGAGGTCAAAATAAGCAGTAATGCAAACTCAGTCAGAGACATAGATTTTCACTTGCAACTTGCTTTAACATGTTTAACAGTGCATGAAATGTTGTCTAAAACAAAAAGATAATGCTTTTTAGTGGCTGGAACTGGTTTCATCACATTCTAAATTGAACGTTGAAAATGAGCTTATCTTAGCCAGCAGAAGGGTCAAATCACAGTAATGCAAACTCAGTCAGTGACATAGATTTTCACTTGCAACTTGCTTAAACATATTTAACAGTGCATGAAATGTTGTCTAAAACAAAAAGATAATGCTTTTTAGTAGCTGGATCTGGTTTTATCACATTCTGTGATGGACGTTGAAAATGAGCTTTTCAGAGCCAGCAGAGGTCAAAATAAGCAGTAATGCAAACTCAGTCATAGACATAGATTTTCACTTGCAACTTGCTTTAACATGTTTAACAGTGCATGAAATGTTGTCTAAAACAAAAAGAAAATGCTTTTTAGTGGCTGGAACTGGTTTTATCACATTCTGAATTGAACGTTGAAAATGAGCTTTTCAGAGCCAGCAGAGGTCAAAATAAGCAGTAATGCAAACTCAGTCATAGACATAGATTTTCACTTGCAACTTGCTTTAACATGTTTAACAGTGCATGAAATGTTGTCTAAAACAAAAAGAAAATGCTTTTTAGTGGCTGGAACTGGTTTTATCACATTCTGAATTGAACGTTGAAAATGAGCTTTTCAGAGCCAGCAGAGGTCAAAATAAGCAGTAATGCAAACTCAGTCAGAGACATAGATTTTCACTTGCAACTTGCTTTAACATGTTTAACAGTGCATGAAATGTTGTCTAAAACAAAAAGATAATGCTTTTTAGTAGCTGGATCTGGTTTTATCACATTCTGTGATGGACGTTGAAAATGAGCTTTTCAGAGCCAGCAGAGGTCAAAATAAGCAGTAATGCAAACTCAGTCATAGACATAGATTTTCACTTGCAACTTGCTTTAACATGTTTAACAGTGCATGAAATGTTGTCTAAAACAAAAAGAAAATGCTTTTTAGTGGCTGGAACTGGTTTTATCACATTCTGAATTGAACGTTGAAAATGAGCTTTTCAGAGCCAGCAGAGGTCAAAATAAGCAGTAATGCAAACTCAGTCATAGACATAGATTTTCACTTGCAACTTGCTTTAACATGTTTAACAGTGCATGAAATGTTATCTAAAACAAAAAGAATAATGCATTTTAGTGGCTGGAACTGGTTTTATCACATTCTGAATTGAACGTTGAAAATGAGCTTTTCAGAGCCAGCAGAGGTCAAAATAAGCAGTAATGCAAACTCAGTCATAGACATAGATTTTCACTTGCAACTTTCTTAAACATATTTAACAGTGCATGAAATGTTGTCTAAAACAAAAAGAAAATGCTTTTTAGTGGCTGGAACTGGTTTTATCACATTCTGAATTGAACGTTGAAAATGAGCTTTTCAGAGCCAGCAGAGGTCAAAATAAGCAGTAATGCAAACTCAGTCAGAGACATAGATTTTCACTTGCAACTTGCTTTAACATGTTTAACAGTGCATGAAATGTTGTCTAAAACAAAAAGATAATGCTTTTTAGTGGCTGGAACTGGTTTTATCACATTCTGAATTGAACGTTGAAAATGAGCTTTTCAGAGCCAGCAGAGGTCAAAATAAGCAGTAATGCAAACTCAGTCATAGACATAGATTTTCACTTGCAACTTGCTTTAACATGTTTAACAGTGCATGAAATGTTGTCTAAAACAAAAAGAAAATGCTTTTTAGTGGCTGGAACTGGTTTTATCACATTCTGAATTGAACGTTGAAAATGAGCTTTTCAGAGCCAGCAGAGGTCAAAATAAGCAGTAATGCAAACTCAGTCAGAGACAAAGATTTTCACTTGCAACTTGCTTTACCATGTTTAACAGTGCATGAAATGTTGTCTAAAACAAAAAGAAAATGCTTTTTAGTGGCTGGATCTGGTTTTATCACATTCTGAATTGAACGTTGAAAATGAGCTTTTCAGAGCCAGCAGAGGTCAAAATAAGCAGTAATGCAAACTCAGTCATAGACATAGATTTTCACTTGCAACTTGCTTTAACATGTTTAACAGTGCATGAAATGTTATCTAAAACAAAAAGAATAATGCATTTTAGTGGCTGGAACTGGTTTTATCAGATTCTGAATTGAACGTTGAAAATGAGCTTTTCAGAGCCAGCAGAGGTCAAAATAAGCAGTGATGCAAACTCAGTCATAGACATAGATTTTCACTTGCAACTTTCTTAATTATATTTAACAGTGCATGAAATGTTGTCTAAAACAAAAAGAAAATGCTTTTTAGTGGCTGGAACTGGTTTTATCACATTCTGAATTGAACGTTGAAAATGAGCTTTTCAGAGCCAGCAGAGGTCAAAATAAGCAGTAATGCAAACTCAGTCAGAGACATAGATTTTCACTTGCAACTTGCTTTAACATGTTTAACAGTGCATGAAATGTTGTCTAAAACAAAAAGATAATGCTTTTTAGTGGCTGGAACTGGTTTCATCACATTCTAAATTGAACGTTGAAAATGAGCTTATCTTAGCCAGCAGAAGGGTCAAATCACAGTAATGCAAACTCAGTCAGTGACATAGATTTTCACTTGCAACTTGCTTAAACATATTTAACAGTGCATGAAATGTTGTCTAAAACAAAAAGATAATGCTTTTTAGTAGCTGGATCTGGTTTTATCACATTCTGTGATGGACGTTGAAAATGAGCTTTTCAGAGCCAGCAGAGGTCAAAATAAGCAGTAATGCAAACTCAGTCATAGACATAGATTTTCACTTGCAACTTGCTTTAACATGTTTAACAGTGCATGAAATGTTGTCTAAAACAAAAAGAAAATGCTTTTTAGTGGCTGGAACTGGTTTTATCACATTCTGAATTGAACGTTGAAAATGAGCTTTTCAGAGCCAGCAGAGGTCAAAATAAGCAGTAATGCAAACTCAGTCATAGACATAGATTTTCACTTGCAACTTGCTTTAACATGTTTAACAGTGCATGAAATGTTGTCTAAAACAAAAAGAAAATGCTTTTTAGTGGCTGGAACTGGTTTTATCACATTCTGAATTGAACGTTGAAAATGAGCTTTTCAGAGCCAGCAGAGGTCAAAATAAGCAGTAATGCAAACTCAGTCAGAGACATAGATTTTCACTTGCAACTTGCTTTAACATGTTTAACAGTGCATGAAATGTTGTCTAAAACAAAAAGATAATGCTTTTTAGTAGCTGGATCTGGTTTTATCACATTCTGTGATGGACGTTGAAAATGAGCTTTTCAGAGCCAGCAGAGGTCAAAATAAGCAGTAATGCAAACTCAGTCATAGACATAGATTTTCACTTGCAACTTGCTTTAACATGTTTAACAGTGCATGAAATGTTGTCTAAAACAAAAAGAAAATGCTTTTTAGTGGCTGGAACTGGTTTTATCACATTCTGAATTGAACGTTGAAAATGAGCTTTTCAGAGCCAGCAGAGGTCAAAATAAGCAGTAATGCAAATTCAGTCATAGACATAGATTTTCACTTGCAACTTGCTTTAACATGTTTAACAGTGCATGAAATGTTATCTAAAACAAAAAGAATAATGCATTTTAGTGGCTGGAACTGGTTTTATCACATTCTGAATTGAACGTTGAAAATGAGCTTTTCAGAGCCAGCAGAGGTCAAAATAAGCAGTAATGCAAACTCAGTCATAGACATAGATTTTCACTTGCAACTTTCTTAAACATATTTAACAGTGCATGAAATGTTGTCTAAAACAAAAAGAAAATGCTTTTTAGTGGCTGGAACTGGTTTTATCACATTCTGAATTGAACGTTGAAAATGAGCTTTTCAGAGCCAGCAGAGGTCAAAATAAGCAGTAATGCAAACTCAGTCAGAGACATAGATTTTCACTTGCAACTTGCTTTAACATGTTTAACAGTGCATGAAATGTTGTCTAAAACAAAAAGATAATGCTTTTTAGTGGCTGGAACTGGTTTTATCACATTCTAAATTGAACGTTGAAAATGAGCTTTTCAGAGCCAGCAGAGGTCAAAATAAGCAGTAATGCAAACTCAGTCATAGACATAGATTTTCACTTGCAACTTGCTTTAACATGTTTAACAGTGCATGAAATGTTGTCTAAAACAAAAAGAAAATGCTTTTTAGTGGCTGGAACTGGTTTTATCACATTCTGAATTGAAAGTTGAAAATGAGCTTTTCAGAGCCAGCAGAGGTCAAAATAAGCAGTAATGCAAACTCAGTCAGAGACAAAGATTTTCACTTGCAACTTGCTTTAACATGTTTAACAGTGCATGAAATGTTGTCTAAAACAAAAAGAAAATGCTTTTTAGTGGCTGGATCTGGTTTTATCACATTCTGAATTGAACGTTGAAAATGAGCTTTTCAGAGCCAGCAGAGGTCAAAATAAGCAGTAATGCAAACTCAATCAGAGACATAGATTTTCACTTGCAACTTGCTTTAACATGTTTAACAGTGCATGAAATGTTGTCTAAAACAAAAAGAATAATGCATTTTAGTGGCTGGATCTGGTTTTATCACTTTCTGAATTCAACGTTGAAAATGAGCTGTTCTTAGCCAGCAGAGGTCAAAATAAGCAGTAATGCAAACTCAGTCAGAGACATAGATTTTCACTTGCAACTTGCTTTAACATGTTTAACAGTGCATGAAATGTTGTCTAAAACAAAAAGAAAATGCTTTTTAGTGGCTGGAACTGGTTTTATCACATTCTGAATTGAACGTTGAAAATGAGCTTTTCAGAGCCAGCAGAGGTCAAAATAAGCAGTAATGCAAACTCAGTCAGAGACATAGATTTTCACTTGCAACTTGCTTTAACATGTTTAACAGTGCATGAAATGTTGTCTAAAACAAAAAGATAATGCTTTTTAGTGGCTGGAACTGGTTTTATCACATTCTGAATTGAACGTTGAAAATGAGCTTTTAGGAGCCAGCAGAGGTCAAAATAAGCAGTAATGCAAACTCAGTCAGAGACATAGATTTTCACTTGCAACTTGCTTTAACATGTTTAACAGTGCATGAAATGTTGTCTAAAACAAAAAGATAATGCTTTTTAGTGGCTGGAACTGGTTTTATCACATTCTGAATTGAACGTTGAAAATGAGCTTTTCAGAGCCAGCAGAGGTCAAAATAAGCAGTAATGCAAACTCAGTCATAGACATAGATTTTCACTTGCAACTTGCTTTAACATGTTTAACAGTGCATGAAATGTTGTCTAAAACAAAAAGAAAATGCTTTTTAGTGGCTGGAACTGGTTTTATCACATTCTGAATTGAACGTTGAAAATGAGCTTTTCAGAGCCAGCAGAGGTCAAAATAAGCAGTAATGCAAACTCAGTCAGAGACATAGATTTTCACTTGCAACTTGCTTTAACATGTTTAACAGTGCATGAAATGTTATCTAAAACAAAAAGAATAATGCATTTTAGTGGCTGGATCTGGTTTTATCACTTTCTGAATTCAACGTTGAAAATGAGCTGTTCTCAGCCAGCAGAGGTCAAAATAAGCAGTAATGCAAACTCAGTCAGAGACATAGATTTTCACTTGCAACTTGCTTTAACATGTTTAACAGTGCATGAAATGTTGTCTAAAACAAAAAGAAAATGCTTTTTAGTGGCTGGAACTGGTTTTATCACATTCTGAATTGAACGTTGAAAATGAGCTTTTCAGAGCCAGCAGAGGTCAAAATAAGCAGTAATGCAAACTCAGTCAGAGACATAGATTTTCACTTGCAACTTGCTTTAACATGTTTAACAGTGCATGAAATGTTGTCTAAAACAAAAAGATAATGCTTTTTAGTGGCTGGAACTGGTTTTATCACATTCTGAATTGAACGTTGAAAATGAGCTTTTCAGAGCCAGCAGAGGTCAAAATAAGCAGTAATGCAAACTCAGTCATAGACATAGATTTTCACTTGCATCTTGCTTTAACATGTTTAACAGTGCATGAAATGTTATCTAAAACAAAAAGAAAATGCTTTTTAGTGGCTGGATCTGGTTTTATCACTTTCTGAATTCAACTTTGAAAATGAGCTTTTCAGAGCCAGCAGAGGTCAAAATAAGCAGTAATGCAAACTCAGTCATAGACATAGATTTTCACTTGCAACTTGCTTTAACATGTTTAACAGTGCATGAAATGTTATCTAAAACAAAAAGAATAATGCATTTTAGTGGCTGGATCTGGTTTTATCACTTTCTGAATTCAACGTTGAAAATGAGCTGTTCTCAGCCAGCAGAGGTCAAAATAAGCAGTAATGCAAACTCAGTCAGAGACATAGATTTTCACTTGCAACTTGCTTTAACATGTTTAACAGTGCATGAAATGTTGTCTAAAACAAAAAGAATGATGCATTTTAGTAGCTGGATCTGGTTTTATCACATTCTGTGATGGACGTTGAAAATGAGCTTTTCAGAGCCAGCAGAGATCAAAATAAGCAGTAATGCAAACTCAGTCATAGACATAGATTTTCACTTGCAACTTTCTCAAACATATTTAACAGTGCATGAAATGTTGTCTAAAACAAAAAGAAACTGCTTTTTAGTGGCTGGAACTGGTTTTATCACATTCTGAATTGAACGTTGAAAATGAGCTTTTCAGAGCCAGCAGAGGTCAAAATAAGCAGTAATGCAAACTCAGTCAGAGACATAGATTTTCACTTGCAACTTGCTTTAACATGTTTAACAGTGCATGAAATGTTGTCTAAAACAAAAAGAATGATGCATTTTAGTAGCTGGATCTGGTTTTATCACATTCTGTGATGGACGTTGAAAATGAGCTTTTCAGAGCCAGCAGAGATCAAAATAAGCAGTAATGCAAACTCAGTCATAGACATAGATTTTCACTTGCAACTTTCTCAAACATATTTAACAGTGCATGAAATGTTGTCTAAAACAAAAAGAAACTGCTTTTTAGTGGCTGGAACTGGTTTTATCACATTCTGAATTGAACGTTGAAAATGAGCTTTTCAGAGCCAGCAGAGGTAAAAATAAGCAGTAATGCAAACTCAGTCAGAGACATAGATTTTCACTTGCAACTTGCTTTAACATGTTTAACAGTGCATGAAATGTTGTCTAAAACAAAAAGATAATGCTTTTTAGTGGCTGGAACTGGTTTTATCACATTCTGAATTGAACGTTGAAAATGAGCTTTTCAGAGCCAGCAGAGGTCAAAATAAGCAGTAATGCAAACTCAGTCAGAGACATAGATTTTCACTTGCAACTTGCTTTAACATGTTTAACAGTGCATGAAATGTTGTCTAAAACAAAAAGATAATGCTTTTTAGTGGCTGGAACTGGTTTTATCACATTCTAAATTGAACGTTGAAAATGAGCTTATCTCAGCCAGCAGAAGGGTCAAATCACAGTAATGCAAACTCAGTCAGTGACATAGATTTTCACTTGCAACTTGCTTAAACATATTTAACAGTGCATGAAATGTTGTCTAAAACAAAAAGATAATGCTTTTTAGTAGCTGGATCTGGTTTTATCACATTCTGTGATGGACGTTGAAAATGAGCTTTTCAGAGCCAGCAGAGGTCAAAATAAGCAGTAATGCAAACTCAGTCATAGACATAGATTTTCACTTGCAACTTGCTTTAACATGTTTAACAGTGCATGAAATGTTGTCTAAAACAAAAAGAAAATGCTTTTTAGTGGCTGGAACTGGTTTTATCACATTCTGAATTGAACGTTGAAAATGAGCTTTTCAGAGCCAGCAGAGGTCAAAATAAGCAGTAATGCAAACTCAGTCAGAGACATAGATTTTCACTTGCAACTTGCTTTAACATGTTTAACAGTGCATGAAATGTTGTCTAAAACAAAAAGATAATGCTTTTTAGTGGCTGGAACTGGTTTTATCACATTCTGAATTGAACGTTGAAAATGAGCTTTTCAGAGCCAGCAGAGGTCAAAATAAGCAGTAATGCAAACTCAGTCAGAGACATAGATTTTCACTTGCAACTTGCTTTAACATGTTTAACAGTGCATGAAATGTTATCTAAAACAAAAAGAATAATGCATTTTAGTGGCTGGATCTGGTTTTATCACTTTCTGAATTCAACGTTGAAAATGAGCTGTTCTCAGCCAGCAGAGGTCAAAATAAGCAGTAATGCAAACTCAGTCAGAGACAAAGACTTTCACTTGCAACTTGCTTTAACATGTTTAACAGTGCATAAAATGTTGTCTAAAACAAAAAGAAAATGCTTTTTAGTGGCTGGATCTGGTTTTATCACATTCTGAATTGAACGTTGAAAATGAGCTTTTCAGAGCCAGCAGAGGTCAAAATAAGCAGTAATGCAAACTCAGTCATAGACATAGATTTTCACTTGCAACTTGCTTTAACATGTTTAACAGTGCATGAAATGTTATCTAAAACAAAAAGAATAATGCATTTTAGTGGCTGGATCTGGTTTTATCACTTTCTGAATTCAACGTTGAAAATGAGCTGTTCTCAGCCAGCAGAGGTCAAAATAAGCAGTAATGCAAACTCAGTCAGAGACATAGATTTTCACTTGCAACTTGCTTTAACATGTTTAACAGTGCATGAAATGTTGTCTAAAACAAAAAGAATGATGCATTTTAGTAGCTGGATCTGGTTTTATCACATTCTGTGATGGACGTTGAAAATGAGCTTTTCAGAGCCAGCAGAGATCAAAATAAGCAGTAATGCAAACTCAGTCATAGACATAGATTTTCACTTGCAACTTTCTCAAACATATTTAACAGTGCATGAAATGTTGTCTAAAACAAAAAGAAACTGCTTTTTAGTGGCTGGAACTGGTTTTATCACATTCTGAATTGAACGTTGAAAATGAGCTTTTCAGAGCCAGCAGAGGTCAAAATAAGCAGTAATGCAAACTCAGTCAGAGACATAGATTTTCACTTGCAACTTGCTTTAACATGTTTAACAGTGCATGAAATGTTGTCTAAAACAAAAAGATAATGCTTTTTAGTGGCTGGAACTGGTTTTATCACATTCTGAATTGAACGTTGAAAATGAGCTTTTCAGAGCCAGCAGAGGTCAAAATAAGCAGTAATGCAAACTCAGTCATAGACATAGATTTTCACTTGCAACTTGCTTTAACATGTTTAACAGTGCATGAAATGTTGTCTAAAACAAAAAGAAAATGCTTTTTAGTGGCTGGAACTGGTTTTATCACATTCTGAATTGAACGTTGAAAATGAGCTTTTCAGAGCCAGCAGAGGTCAAAATAAGCAGTAATGCAAACTCAGTCAGAGACATAGATTTTCACTTGCAACTTGCTTTAACATGTTTAACAGTGCATGAAATGTTGTCTAAAACAAAAAGATAATGCTTTTTAGTGGCTGGAACTGGTTTTATCACATTCTGAATTGAACGTTGAAAATGAGCTTTTCAGAGCCAGCAGAGGTCAAAATAAGCAGTAATGCAAACTCAGTCAGAGACATAGATTTTCACTTGCAACTTGCTTTAACATGTTTAACAGTGCATGAAATGTTATCTAAAACAAAAAGAATAATGCATTTTAGTGGCTGGATCTGGTTTTATCACTTTCTGAATTCAACGTTGAAAATGAGCTGTTCTCAGCCAGCAGAGGTCAAAATAAGCAGTAATGCAAACTCAGTCAGAGACATAGATTTTCACTTGCAACTTGCTTTAACATGTTTAACAGTGCATGAAATGTTGTCTAAAACAAAAAGAAAATGCTTTTTAGTGGCTGGAACTGGTTTTATCACATTCTGAATTGAACGTTGAAAATGAGCTTTTCAGAGCCAGCAGAGGTCAAAATAAGCAGTAATGCAAACTCAGTCAGAGACATAGATTTTCACTTGCAACTTGCTTTAACATGTTTAACAGTGCATGAAATGTTGTCTAAAACAAAAAGATAACGCTTTTTAGTGGCTGGAACTGGTTTTATCACATTCTGAATTGAACGTTGAAAATGAGCTTTTAGGAGCCAGCAGAGGTCAAAATAAGCAGTAATGCAAACTCAGTCAGAGACATAGATTTTCACTTGCAACTTGCTTTAACATGTTTAACAGTGCATGAAATGTTGTCTAAAACAAAAAGATAATGCTTTTTAGTGGCTGGAACTGGTTTTATCACATTCTGAATTGAACGTTGAAAATGAGCTTTTAGGAGCCAGCAGAGGTCAAAATAAGCAGTAATGCAAACTCAGTCAGAGACAAAGATTTTCACTTGCAACTTGCTTTAACATGTTTAACAGTGCATGAAATGTTGTCTAAAACAAAAAGAAAATGCTTTTTAGTGGCTGGATCTGGTTTTATCACATTCTGAATTGAACGTTGAAAATGAGCTTTTCAGAGCCAGCAGAGGTCAAAATAAGCAGTAATGCAAACTCAGTCATAGACATAGATTTTCACTTGCAACTTGCTTTAACATGTTTAACAGTGCATGAAATGTTATCTAAAACAAAAAGAATAATGCATTTTAGTGGCTGGATCTGGTTTTATCACTTTCTGAATTCAACGTTGAAAATGAGCTGTTCTCAGCCAGCAGAGGTCAAAATAAGCAGTAATGCAAACTCAGTCAGAGACATAGATTTTCACTTGCAACTTGCTTTAACATGTTTAACAGTGCATGAAATGTTGTCTAAAACAAAAAGAATGATGCATTTTAGTAGCTGGATCTGGTTTTATCACATTCTGTGATGGACGTTGAAAATGAGCTTTTCAGAGCCAGCAGAGATCAAAATAAGCAGTAATGCAAACTCAGTCATAGACATAGATTTTCACTTGCAACTTTCTCAAACATATTTAACAGTGCATGAAATGTTGTCTAAAACAAAAAGAAACTGCTTTTTAGTGGCTGGAACTGGTTTTATCACATTCTGAATTGAACGTTGAAAATGAGCTTTTCAGAGCCAGCAGAGGTCAAAATAAGCAGTAATGCAAACTCAGTCAGAGACATAGATTTTCACTTGCAACTTGCTTTAACATGTTTAACAGTGCATGAAATGTTGTCTAAAACAAAAAGATAATGCTTTTTAGTGGCTGGAACTGGTTTTATCACATTCTGAATTGAACGTTGAAAATGAGCTTTTCAGAGCCAGCAGAGGTCAAAATAAGCAGTAATGCAAACTCAGTCATAGACATAGATTTTCACTTGCAACTTGCTTTAACATGTTTAACAGTGCATGAAATGTTGTCTAAAACAAAAAGAAAATGCTTTTTAGTGGCTGGAACTGGTTTTATCACATTCTGAATTGAACGTTGAAAATGAGCTTTTCAGAGCCAGCAGAGGTCAAAATAAGCAGTAATGCAAACTCAGTCAGAGACATAGATTTTCACTTGCAACTTGCTTTAACATGTTTAACAGTGCATGAAATGTTGTCTAAAACAAAAAGATAATGCTTTTTAGTGGCTGGAACTGGTTTTATCACATTCTGAATTGAACGTTGAAAATGAGCTTTTCAGAGCCAGCAGAGGTCAAAATAAGCAGTAATGCAAACTCAGTCAGAGACATAGATTTTCACTTGCAACTTGCTTTAACATGTTTAACAGTGCATGAAATGTTATCTAAAACAAAAAGAATAATGCATTTTAGTGGCTGGATCTGGTTTTATCACTTTCTGAATTCAACGTTGAAAATGAGCTGTTCTCAGCCAGCAGAGGTCAAAATAAGCAGTAATGCAAACTCAGTCAGAGACATAGATTTTCACTTGCAACTTGCTTTAACATGTTTAACAGTGCATGAAATGTTGTCTAAAACAAAAAGAAAATGCTTTTTAGTGGCTGGAACTGGTTTTATCACATTCTGAATTGAACGTTGAAAATGAGCTTTTCAGAGCCAGCAGAGGTCAAAATAAGCAGTAATGCAAACTCAGTCAGAGACATAGATTTTCACTTGCAACTTGCTTTAACATGTTTAACAGTGCATGAAATGTTGTCTAAAACAAAAAGATAATGCTTTTTAGTGGCTGGAACTGGTTTTATCACATTCTGAATTGAACGTTGAAAATGAGCTTTTAGGAGCCAGCAGAGGTCAAAATAAGCAGTAATGCAAACTCAGTCAGAGACATAGATTTTCACTTGCAACTTGCTTTAACATGTTTAACAGTGCATGAAATGTTGTCTAAAACAAAAAGATAATGCTTTTTAGTGGCTGGAACTGGTTTTATCACATTCTGAATTGAACGTTGAAAATGAGCTTTTAGGAGCCAGCAGAGGTCAAAATAAGCAGTAATGCAAACTCAGTCAGAGACAAAGATTTTCACTTGCAACTTGCTTTAACATGTTTAACAGTGCATGAAATGTTGTCTAAAACAAAAAGAAAATGCTTTTTAGTGGCTGGATCTGGTTTTATCACATTCTGAATTGAACGTTGAAAATGAGCTTTTCAGAGCCAGCAGAGGTCAAAATAAGCAGTAATGCAAACTCAGTCATAGACATAGATTTTCACTTGCAACTTGCTTTAACATGTTTAACAGTGCATGAAATGTTATCTAAAACAAAAAGAATAATGCATTTTAGTGGCTGGATCTGGTTTTATCACTTTCTGAATTCAACGTTGAAAATGAGCTGTTCTCAGCCAGCAGAGGTCAAAATAAGCAGTAATGCAAACTCAGTCAGAGACATAGATTTTCACTTGCAACTTGCTTTAACATGTTTAACAGTGCATGAAATGTTGTCTAAAACAAAAAGAATGATGCATTTTAGTAGCTGGATCTGGTTTTATCACATTCTGTGATGGACGTTGAAAATGAGCTTTTCAGAGCCAGCAGAGATCAAAATAAGCAGTAATGCAAACTCAGTCATAGACATAGATTTTCACTTGCAACTTTCTCAAACATATTTAACAGTGCATGAAATGTTGTCTAAAACAAAAAGAAACTGCTTTTTAGTGGCTGGAACTGGTTTTATCACATTCTGAATTGAACGTTGAAAATGAGCTTTTCAGAGCCAGCAGAGGTCAAAATAAGCAGTAATGCAAACTCAGTCAGAGACATAGATTTTCACTTGCAACTTGCTTTAACATGTTTAACAGTGCATGAAATGTTGTCTAAAACAAAAAGATAATGCTTTTTAGTGGCTGGAACTGGTTTTATCACATTCTGAATTGAACGTTGAAAATGAGCTTTTCAGAGCCAGCAGAGGTCAAAATAAGCAGTAATGCAAACTCAGTCATAGACATAGATTTTCACTTGCAACTTGCTTTAACATGTTTAACAGTGCATGAAATGTTGTCTAAAACAAAAAGAAAATGCTTTTTAGTGGCTGGAACTGGTTTTATCACATTCTGAATTGAACGTTGAAAATGAGCTTTTCAGAGCCAGCAGAGGTCAAAATAAGCAGTAATGCAAACTCAGTCAGAGACATAGATTTTCACTTGCAACTTGCTTTAACATGTTTAACAGTGCATGAAATGTTATCTAAAACAAAAAGAATAATGCATTTTAGTGGCTGGATCTGGTTTTATCACTTTCTGAATTCAACGTTGAAAATGAGCTGTTCTCAGCCAGCAGAGGTCAAAATAAGCAGTAATGCAAACTCAGTCAGAGACATAGATTTTCACTTGCAACTTGCTTTAACATGTTTAACAGTGCATGAAATGTTGTCTAAAACAAAAAGAAAATGCTTTTTAGTGGCTGGAACTGGTTTTATCACATTCTGAATTGAACGTTGAAAATGAGCTTTTCAGAGCCAGCAGAGGTCAAAATAAGCAGTAATGCAAGCTCAGTCAGAGACATAGATTTTCACTTGCAACTTGCTTTAACATGTTTAACAGTGCATGAAATGTTGTCTAAAACAAAAAGATAATGCTTTTTAGTGGCTGGAACTGGTTTTATCACATTCTGAATTGAACGTTGAAAATGAGCTTTTAGGAGCCAGCAGAGGTCAAAATAAGCAGTAATGCAAACTCAGTCAGAGACATAGATTTTCACTTGCAACTTGCTTTAACATGTTTAACAGTGCATGAAATGTTGTCTAAAACAAAAAGATAATGCTTTTTAGTGGCTGGAACTGGTTTTATCACATTCTGAATTGAACGTTGAAAATGAGCTTTTCAGAGCCAGCAGAGGTCAAAATAAGCAGTAATGCAAACTCAGTCATAGACATAGATTTTCACTTGCATCTTGCTTTAACATGTTTAACAGTGCATGAAATGTTATCTAAAACAAAAAGAAAATGCTTTTTAGTGGCTGGATCTGGTTTTATCACTTTCTGAATTCAACGTTGAAAATGAGCTTTTCAGAGCCAGCAGAGGTCAAAATAAGCAGTAATGCAAACTCAGTCATAGACATAGATTTTCACTTGCAACTTGCTTTAACATGTTTAACAGTGCATGAAATGTTATCTAAAACAAAAAGAATAATGCATTTTAGTGGCTGGATCTGGTTTTATCACTTTCTGAATTCAACGTTGAAAATGAGCTGTTCTCAGCCAGCAGAGGTCAAAATAAGCAGTAATGCAAACTCAGTCAGAGACATAGATTTTCACTTGCAACTTGCTTTAACATGTTTAACAGTGCATGAAATGTTGTCTAAAACAAAAAGATAATGCTTTTTAGTGGCTGGAACTGGTTTTATCACATTCTAAATAGAACGTTGAAAATGAGCTTATCTCAGCCAGCAGAAGGGTCAAATCACAGTAATGCAAACTCAGTCAGAGACATAGATTTTCACTTGCAACTTGCTTTAACATGTTTAACAGTGCATGAAATGTTGTCTAAAACAAAAAGAATGATGCATTTTAGTAGCTGGATCTGGTTTTATCACATTCTGTGATGGACGTTGAAAATGAGCTTTTCAGAGCCAGCAGAGATCAAAATAAGCAGTAATGCAAACTCAGTCATAGACATAGATTTTCACTTGCAACTTTCTCAAACATATTTAACAGTGCATGAAATGTTGTCTAAAACAAAAAGAAACTGCTTTTTAGTGGCTGGAACTGGTTTTATCACATTCTGAATTGAACGTTGAAAATGAGCTTTTCAGAGCCAGCAGAGGTAAAACTAAGCAGTAATGCAAACTCAGTCAGAGACATAGATTTTCACTTGCAACTTGCTTTAACATGTTTAACAGTGCATGAAATGTTGTCTAAAACAAAAAGATAATGCTTTTTAGTGGCTGGAACTGGTTTTATCACATTCTGAATTGAACGTTGAAAATGAGCTTTTCAGAGCCAGCAGAGGTCAAAATAAGCAGTAATGCAAACTCAGTCATAGACATAGATTTTCACTTGCAACTTGCTTTAACATGTTTAACAGTGCATGAAATGTTGTCTAAAACAAAAAGAAAATGCTTTTTAGAGGCTGGAACTGGTTTTATCACATTCTGAATTGAACGTTGAAAATGAGCTTTTCAGAGCCAGCAGAGGTCAAAATAAGCAGTAATGCAAACTCAGTCAGAGACAAAGATTTTCACTTGCAACTTGCTTTAACATGTTTAACAGTGCATGAAATGTTGTCTAAAACAAAAAGAAAATGCTTTTTAGTGGCTGGATCTGGTTTTATCACATTCTGAATTGAACGTTGAAAATGAGCTTTTCAGAGCCAGCAGAGGTCAAAATAAGCAGTAATGCAAACTCAGTCATAGACATAGATTTTCACTTGCAACTTGCTTTAACATGTTTAACAGTGCATGAAATGTTATCTAAAACAAAAAGAATAATGCATTTTAGTGGCTGGAACTGGTTTTATCAGATTCTGAATTGAACGTTGAAAATGAGCTTTTCAGAGCCAGCAGAGGTCAAAATAAGCAGTGATGCAAACTCAGTCATAGACATAGATTTTCACTTGCAACTTTCTCAAACATATTTAACAGTGCATGAAATGTTGTCTAAAACAAAAAGAAACTGCTTTTTAGTGGCTGGAACTGGTTTTATCACATTCTGAATTGAACGTTGAAAATGAGCTTTTCAGAGCCAGCAGAGGTCAAAATAAGCAGTAATGCAAACTCAGTCATAGACATAGATTTTCACTTGCAACTTGCTTTAACATGTTTAACAGTGCATGAAATGTTGTCTAAAACAAAAAGAAAATGCTTTTTAGAGGCTGGAACTGGTTTTATCACATTCTGAATTGAACGTTGAAAATGAGCTTTTCAGAGCCAGCAGAGGTCAAAATAAGCAGTAATGCAAACTCAGTCAGAGACAAAGATTTTCACTTGCAACTTGCTTTAACATGTTTAACAGTGCATGAAATGTTGTCTAAAACAAAAAGAAAATGCTTTTTAGTGGCTGGATCTGGTTTTATCACATTCTGAATTGAACGTTGAAAATGAGCTTTTAGGAGCCAGCAGAGGTCAAAATAAGCAGTAATGCAAACTCAGTCAGAGACATAGATTTTCACTTGCAACTTGCTTTAACATGTTTAACAGTGCATGAAATGTTGTCTAAAACAAAAAGATAATGCTTTTTAGTGGCTGGAACTGGTTTTATCACATTCTGAATTGAACGTTGAAAATGAGCTTTTCAGAGCCAGCAGAGGTCAAAATAAGCAGTAATGCAAACTCAGTCATAGACATAGATTTTCACTTGCATCTTGCTTTAACATGTTTAACAGTGCATGAAATGTTATCTAAAACAAAAAGAAAATGCTTTTTAGTGGCTGGATCTGGTTTTATCACTTTCTGAATTCAACGTTGAAAATGAGCTTTTCAGAGCCAGCAGAGGTCAAAATAAGCAGTAATGCAAACTCAGTCATAGACATAGATTTTCACTTGCAACTTGCTTTAACATGTTTAACAGTGCATGAAATGTTATCTAAAACAAAAAGAATAATGCATTTTAGTGGCTGGATCTGGTTTTATCACTTTCTGAATTCAACGTTGAAAATGAGCTGTTCTCAGCCAGCAGAGGTCAAAATAAGCAGTAATGCAAACTCAGTCAGAGACATAGATTTTCACTTGCAACTTGCTTTAACATGTTTAACAGTGCATGAAATGTTGTCTAAAACAAAAAGATAATGCTTTTTAGTGGCTGGAACTGGTTTTATCACATTCTAAATAGAACGTTGTAAATGAGCTTATCTCAGCCAGCAGAAGGGTCAAATCACAGTAATGCAAACTCAGTCAGAGACATAGATTTTCACTTGCAACTTGCTTTAACATGTTTAACAGTGCATGAAATGTTGTCTAAAACAAAAAGAATGATGCATTTTAGTAGCTGGATCTGGTTTTATCACATTCTGTGATGGACGTTGAAAATGAGCTTTTCAGAGCCAGCAGAGATCAAAATAAGCAGTAATGCAAACTCAGTCATAGACATAGATTTTCACTTGCAACTTTCTCAAACATATTTAACAGTGCATGAAATGTTGTCTAAAACAAAAAGAAACTGCTTTTTAGTGGCTGGAACTGGTTTTATCACATTCTGAATTGAACGTTGAAAATGAGCTTTTCAGAGCCAGCAGAGGTAAAACTAAGCAGTAATGCAAACTCAGTCAGAGACATAGATTTTCACTTGCAACTTGCTTTAACATGTTTAACAGTGCATGAAATGTTGTCTAAAACAAAAAGATAATGCTTTTTAGTGGCTGGAACTGGTTTTATCACATTCTGAATTGAACGTTGAAAATGAGCTTTTCAGAGCCAGCAGAGGTCAAAATAAGCAGTAATGCAAACTCAGTCATAGACATAGATTTTCACTTGCAACTTGCTTTAACATGTTTAACAGTGCATGAAATGTTGTCTAAAACAAAAAGAAAATGCTTTTTAGAGGCTGGAACTGGTTTTATCACATTCTGAATTGAACGTTGAAAATGAGCTTTTCAGAGCCAGCAGAGGTCAAAATAAGCAGTAATGCAAACTCAGTCAGAGACAAAGATTTTCACTTGCAACTTGCTTTAACATGTTTAACAGTGCATGAAATGTTGTCTAAAACAAAAAGAAAATGCTTTTTAGTGGCTGGATCTGGTTTTATCACATTCTGAATTGAACGTTGAAAATGAGCTTTTCAGAGCCAGCAGAGGTCAAAATAAGCAGTAATGCAAACTCAGTCATAGACATAGATTTTCACTTGCAACTTGCTTTAACATGTTTAACAGTGCATGAAATGTTATCTAAAACAAAAAGAATAATGCATTTTAGTGGCTGGAACTGGTTTTATCAGATTCTGAATTGAACGTTGAAAATGAGCTTTTCAGAGCCAGCAGAGGTCAAAATAAGCAGTGATGCAAACTCAGTCATAGACATAGATTTTCACTTGCAACTTTCTCAAACATATTTAACAGTGCATGAAATGTTGTCTAAAACAAAAAGAAACTGCTTTTTAGTGGCTGGAACTGGTTTTATCACATTCTGAATTGAACGTTGAAAATGAGCTTTTCAGAGCCAGCAGAGGTAAAAATAAGCAGTAATGCAAACTCAGTCAGAGACATAGATTTTCACTTGCAACTTGCTTTAACATGTTTAACAGTGCATGAAATGTTGTCTAAAACAAAAAGATAATGCTTTTTAGTGGCTGGATCTGGTTTTATCACATTCTGAATTGAACGTTGAAAATGAGCTTTTCAGAGCCAGCAGAGGTCAAAATAAGCAGTAATGCAAACTCAGTCATAGACATAGATTTTCACTTGCAACTTGCTTTAACATGTTTAACAGTGCATGAAATGTTATCTAAAACAAAAAGAATAATGCATTTTAGTGGCTGGAACTGGTTTTATCAGATTCTGAATTGAACGTTGAAAATGAGCTTTTCAGAGCCAGCAGAGGTCAAAATAAGCAGTGATGCAAACTCAGTCATAGACATAGATTTTCACTTGCAACTTGCTTTAACATATTTAACAGTGCATGAAATGTTGTCTAAAACAAAAAGAAAATGCTTTTTAGTGGCTGGAACTGGTTTTATCACATTCTGAATTGAAAGTTGAAAATGAGCTTTTCAGAGCCAGCAGAGATCAAAATAAGCAGTGATGCAAACTCAGTCAGAGACATAGATTTTCACTTGCAACTTGCTTTAACATGTTTAACAGTGCATGAAATGTTGTCTAAAACAAAAAGATAATGCTTTTTAGTGGCTGGAACTGGTTTTATCACATTCTAAATTGAACGTTGAAAATGAGCTTATCTCAGCCAGCAGAAGGGTCAAATCACAGTAATGCAAACTCAGTCAGTGACATAGATTTTCACTTGCAACTTGCTTAAACATATTTAACAGTGCATGAAATGTTGTCTAAAACAAAAAGATAATGCTTTTTAGTAGCTGGATCTGGTTTTATCACATTCTGTGATGGACGTTGAAAAAGAGCTTTTCAGAGCCAGCAGAGGTCAAAATAAGCAGTAATGCAAACTCAGTCATAGACATAGATTTTCACTTGCAACTTGCTTTAACATGTTTAACAGTGCATGAAATGTTGTCTAAAACAAAAAGAAAATGCTTTTTAGTGGCTGGAACTGGTTTTATCACATTCTGAATTGAACGTTGAAAATGAGCTTTTCAGAGCCAGCAGAGGTCAAAATAAGCAGTAATGCAAACTCAGTCATAGACATAGATTTTCACTTGCAACTTGCTTTAACATGTTTAACAGTGCATGAAATGTTATCTAAAACAAAAAGAATAATGCATTTTATTGGCTGGAACTGGTTTTATCACATTCTGAATTGAACGTTGAAAATGAGCTTTTCAGAGCCAGCAGAGGTCAAAATAAGCAGTAATGCAAACTCAGTCATAGACATAGATTTTCACTTGCAACTTTCTTAAACATATTTAACAGTGCATGAAATGTTGTCTAAAACAAAAAGAAAATGCTTTTTAGTGGCTGGAACTGGTTTTATCACATTCTGAATTGAACGTTGAAAATGAGCTTTTCAGAGCCAGCAGAGGTCAAAATAAGCAGTAATGCAAACTCAGTCAGAGACATAGATTTTCACTTGCAACTTGCTTTAACATGTTTAACAGTGCATGAAATGTTGTCTAAAACAAAAAGATAATGCTTTTTAGTGGCTGGAACTGGTTTTATCACATTCTAAATTGAACGTTGAAAATGAGCTTTTCAGAGCCAGCAGAGGTCAAAATAAGCAGTAATGCAAACTCAGTCATAGACATAGATTTTCACTTGCAACTTGCTTTAACATGTTTAACAGTGCATGAAATGTTGTCTAAAACAAAAAGAAAATGCTTTTTAGTGGCTGGAACTGGTTTTATCACATTCTGAATTGAACCTTGAAAATGAGCTTTTCAGAGCCAGCAGAGGTCAAAATAAGCAGTAATGCAAACTCAGTCAGAGACAAAGATTTTCACTTGCAACTTGCTTTAACATGTTTAACAGTGCATGAAATGTTGTCTAAAACAAAAAGAAAATGCTTTTTAGTGGCTGGATCTGGTTTTATCACATTCTGAATTGAACGTTGAAAATGAGCTTTTCAGAGCCAGCAGAGGTCAAAATAAGCAGTAATGCAAACTCAGTCATAGACATAGATTTTCACTTGCAACTTGCTTTAACATGTTTAACAGTGCATGAAATTTTATCTAAAACAAAAAGAATAATGCATTTTAGTGGCTGGATCTGGTTTTATCACTTTCTGAATTCAACGTTGAAAATGAGCTGTTCTCAGCCAGCAGAGGTCAAAATAAGCAGTAATGCAAACTCAGTCATAGACATAGATTTTCACTTGCAACTTGCTTTAACATATTTAACAGTGCATGAAATGTTGTCTAAAACAAAAAGAAAATGCTTTTTAGTGGCTGGATCTGGTTTTATCACATTCTGAATTGAACGTTGAAAATGAGCTTTTCAGAGCCAGCAGAGGTCAAAATAAGCAGTAATGCAAACTCAGTCAGAGACATAGATTTTCACTTGCAACTTGCTTTAACATGTTTAACAGTGCATGAAATGTTGTCTAAAACAAAAAGATAATGCTTTTTAGTGGCTGGAACTGGTTTTATCACATTCTGAATTGAACGTTGAAAATGAGCTTTTCAGAGCCAGCAGAGGTCAAAATAAGCAGTAATGCAAACTCAGTCAGAGACATAGATTTTCACTTGCAACTTGCTTTAACATGTTTAACAGTGCATGAAATGTTGTCTAAAACAAAAAGAATGATGAATTTTAGTAGCTGGATCTGGTTTTATCACATTCTGTAATGGACGTTGAAAATGAGCTTTTCAGAGCCAGCAGAGATCAAAATAAGCAGTAATGCAAACTCAGTCATAGACATAGATTTTCACTTGCAACTTTCTCAAACATATTTAACAGTGCATGAAATGTTGTCTAAAACAAAAAGAAAATGCTTTTTAGTGGCTGGAACTGGTTTTATCACATTCTGAATTGAACGTTGAAAATGAGCTTTTCAGAGCCAGCAGAGGTCAAAATAAGCAGTAATGCAAACTCAGTCAGAGACATAGATTTTCACTTGCAACTTGCTTTAACATGTTTAACAGTGCATGAAATGTTGTCTAAAACAAAAAGATAATGCTTTTTAGTGGCTGGAACTGGTTTTATCACATTCTGAATTGAACGTTTAAAATTAGCTTTTCAGAGCCAGCAGAGGTCAAAATAAGCAGTAATGCAAACTCAGTCATAGACATAGATTTTCACTTGCAACTTGCTTTAACATGTTTAACAGTGCATGAAATGTTGTCTAAAACAAAAAGATAATGCTTTTTAGTGGCTGGAACTGGTTTTATCACATTCTGAATTGAACGTTGAAAATGAGCTTTTCAGAGCCAGCAGAGGTCAAAATAAGCAGTAATGCAAACTCAGTCAGAGACATAGATTTTCACTTGCAACTTGCTTTAACATGTTTAACAGTGCATGAAATGTTGTCTAAAACAAAAAGAATGATGCATTTTAGTAGCTGGATCTGGTTTTATCACATTCTGTGATGGACGTTGAAAATGAGCTTTTCAGAGCCAGCAGAGGTCAAAATAAGCAGTAATGCAAACTCAGTCAGAGACATAGATTTTCACTTGCAACTTGCTTTAACATGTTTAACAGTGCATGAAATGTTGTCTAAAACAAAAAGAATGATGCATTTTAGTAGCTGGATCTGGTTTTATCACATTCTGTGATGGACGTTGAAAATGAGCTTTTCAGAGCCAGCAGAGATCAAAATAAGCAGTAATGCAAACTCAGTCATAGACATAGATTTTCACTTGCAACTTTCTCAAACATATTTAACAGTGCATGAAATGTTGTCTAAAACAAAAAGAAAATGCTTTTTAGTGGCTGGAACTGGTTTTATCACATTCTGAATTGAACGTTGAAAATGAGCTTTTCAGAGCCAGCAGAGATCAAAATAAGCAGTAATGCAAACTCAGTCATAGACATAGATTTTCACTTGCAACTTTCTCAAACATATTTAACAGTGCATGAAATGTTGTCTAAAACAAAAAGAAACTGCTTTTTAGTGGCTGGAACCGGTTTTATCACATTCTGAATTGAACGTTGAAAATGAGCTTTTCAGAGCCAGCAGAGGTCAAAATAAGCAGTAATGCAAACTCAGTCAGAGACATAGATTTTCACTTGCAACTTGCTTTAACATGTTTAACAGTGCATGAAATGTTGTCTAAAACAAAAAGATAATGCTTTTTAGTGGCTGGAACTGGTTTTATCACATTCTGAATTGAACGTTGAAAATGAGCTTTTCAGAGCCAGCAGAGGTCAAAATAAGCAGTAATGCAAACTCAGTCATAGACATAGATTTTCACTTGCAACTTGCTTTAACATGTTTAACAGTGCATGAAATGTTGTCTAAAACAAAAAGAAAATGCTTTTTAGTGGCTGGAACTGGTTTTATCACATTCTGAATTGAACGTTGAAAATGAGCTTTTCAGAGCCAGCAGAGGTCAAAATAAGCAGTAATGCAAACTCAGTCAGAGACAAAGATTTTCACTTGCAACTTGCTTTAATATGTTTAACAGTGCATGAAATGTTGTCTAAAACAAAAAGAAAATGCTTTTTAGTGGCTGGATCTGGTTTTATCACATTCTGAATTGAACGTTGAAAATGAGCTTTTCAGAGCCAGCAGAGGTCAAAATAAGCAGTAATGCAAACTCAGTCATAGACATAGATTTTCACTTGCAACTTGCTTTAACATGTTTAACAGTGCATGAAATGTTATCTAAAACAAAAAGAATAATGCATTTAGTGGCTGGAACTGGTTTTATCACATTCTGAATTGAACGTTGAAAATGAGCTTTTCAGAGCCAGCAGAGCTCAAAATAAGCAGTGATGCAAACTCAGTCATAGACATAGATTTTCACTTGCAACTTTCTTAAACATATTTAACAGTGCATGAAATGTTGTCTAAAACAAAAAGAAAATGCTTTTTAGTGGCTGGAACTGGTTTTATCACATTCTGAATTGAACGTTGAAAATGAGCTTTTCAGAGCCAGCAGAGGTCAAAATAAGCAGTAACGCAAACTCAGTCAGAGACATAGATTTTCACTTGCAACTTGCTTTAACATGTTTAACAGTGCATGAAATGTTGTCTAAAACAAAAAGATAATGCTTTTTAGTGGCTGGAACTGGTTTTATCACATTCTAAAATGAACGTTGAAAATGAGCTTATCTCAGCCAGCAGAAGGGTCAAATCACAGTAATGCAAACTAAGTCAGTGACATAGATTTTCACTTGCAACTTGCTTAAACATATTTAACAGTGCATGAAATGTTGTCTAAAACAAAAAGATAATGCTTTTTAGTAGCTGGATCTGGTTTTATAACATTCTGTGATGGACGTTGAAAATGAGCTTTTCAGAGCCAGCAGAGGTCAAAATAAGCAGTAATGCAAACTCAGTCATAGACATAGATTTTCACTTTCAACTTGCTTTAACATGTTTAACAGTGCATGAAATGTTGTCTAAAACAAAAAGAAAATGCTTTTTAGTGGCTGGAACTGGTTTTATCACATTCTGAATTGAACGTTGAAAATGAGCTTTTCAGAGCCAGCAGAGGTCAAAATAAGCAGTAATGCAAACAGTCAGAGACAAAGATTTTCACTTGCAACTTGCTTTAACATGTTTAACAGTGCATGAAATGTTGTCTAAAACAAAAAGAAAATGCTTTTTAGTGGCTGGATCTGGTTTTATCACATTCTGAATTGAACGTTGAAAATGAGCTTTTCAGAGCCAGCAGAGGTCAAATTAAGCAGTAATGCAAACTCAGTCATAGACATAGATTTTCACTTGCAACTTGCTTTAACATGTTTAACAGTGCATGAAATGTTATCTAAAACAAAAAGAATAATGCATTTTGGTGGCTGGATCTGGTTTTATCACTTTCTGAATTCAACGTTGAAAATGAGCTGTTCTCAGCCAGCAGAGGTCAAAATAAGCAGTAATGCAAACTCAGTCATAGACATAGATTTTCACTTGCAACTTGCTTTAACATATTTAACAGTGCATGAAATGTTGTCTAAAACAAAAAGAAAATGCTTTTTAGTGGCTGGATCTGGTTTTATCACATTCTGAATTGAACGTTGAAAATGAGCTTTTCAGAGCCAGCAGAGGTCAAAATAAGCAGTAATGCAAACTCAGTTAGAGACATAGATTTTCACTTGCAACTTGCTTTAACATGTTTAACAGTGCATGAAATGTTGTCTAAAACAAAAAGATAATGCTTTTTAGTGGCTGGAACTGGTTTTATCACATTCTGAATTGAACGTTGAAAATGAGCTTTTCAGAGCCAGCAGAGGTCAAAATAAGCAGTAATGCAAACTCAGTCAGAGACATAGATTTTCACTTGCAACTTGCTTTAACATGTTTAACAGTGCATGAAATGTTGTCTAAAACAAAAAGAATGATGCATTTTAGTAGCTGGATCTGGTTTTATCACATTCTGTGATGGACGTTGAAAATGAGCTTTTCAGAGCCAGCAGAGATCAAAATAAGCAGTAATGCAAACTCAGTCATAGACATAGATTTTCACTTGCAACTTTCTCAAACATATTTAACAGTGCATGAAATGTTGTCTAAAACAAAAAGAAAATGCTTTTTAGTGGCTGGAACTGGTTTTATCACATTCTGAATTGAACGTTGAAAATGAGCTTTTCAGAGCCAGCAGAGGTCAAAATAAGCAGTAATGCAAACTCAGTCAGAGACATAGATTTTCACTTGCAACTTGCTTTAACATGTTTAACAGTGCATGAAATGTTGTCTAAAACAAAAAGATAATGCTTTTTAGTGGCTGGAACTGGTTTTATCACATTCTGAATTGAACGTTGAAAATGAGCTTTTCAGAGCCAGCAGAGGTCAAAATAAGCAGTAATGCAAACTCAGTCATAGACATAGATTTTCACTTGCAACTTGCTTTAACATGTTTAACAGTGCATGAAATGTTGTCTAAAACAAAAAGAAAATGCTTTTTAGTGGCTGGAACTGGTTTTTTCACATTCTGAATTGAACGTTGAAAATGAGCTTTTCAGAGCCAGCAGAGGTCAAAATAAGCAGTAATGCAAACTCAGTCAGAGACAAAGATTTTCACTTGCAACTTGCTTTAACATGTTTAACAGTGCATGAAATGTTGTCTAAAACAAAAAGAAAATGCTTTTTAGTGGCTGGATCTGGTTTTATCACTTTCTGAATTCAACGTTGAAAATGAGCTGTTCTCAGCCAGCAGAGGTCAAAATAAGCTGTAATGCAAACTCAGTCATAGACATAGATTTTCACTTGCAACTTGCTTTAACATGTTTAACAGTGCATGAAATGTTGTCTAAAACAAAAAGAAAATGCTTTTTAGTGGCTGGAACTGGTTTTATCACATTCTGAATTGAACGTTGAAATTGAGCTTTTCAGAGCCAGCAGAGGTCAAAATAAGCAGTAATGCAAACTCAGTCAGAGACAAAGATTTTCACTTGCAACTTGCTTTAACATGTTTAACAGTGCATGAAATGTTGTCTAAAACAAAAAGAAAATGCTTTTTAGTGGCTGGATCTGGTTTTATCACATTCTGAATTGAACGTTGAAAATGAGCTTTTCAGAGCCAGCAGAGGTCAAAATAAGCAGTAATGCAAACTCAGTCATAGACATAGATTTTCACTTGCAACTTGCTTTAACATGTTTAACAGTGCATGAAATGTTATCTAAAACAAAAAGAATAATGCATTTTAGTGGCTGGATCTGGTTTTATCACTTTCTGAATTCAACGTTGAAAATGAGCTGTTCTCAGCCAGCAGAGGTCAAAATAAGCAGTAATGCAAACTCAGTCATAGACATAGATTTTCACTTGCAACTTGCTTAACATATTTAACATATTTAACAGTGCATGAAATGTTGTCTAAAACAAAAAGAAAATGCTTTTTAGTGGCTGGATCTGGTTTTATCACATTCTGAATTGAACGTTGAAAATGAGCTTTTCAGAGCCAGCAGAGGTCAAAATAAGCAGTAATGCAAACTCAGTCATAGACATAGATTTTCACTTGCAACTTGCTTTAACATGTTTAACAGTGCATGAAATGTTATCTAAAACAAAAAGAATAATGCATTTTAGTGGCTGGATCTGGTTTTATCACTTTCTGAATTCAACGTTGAAAATGAGCTGTTCTCAGCCAGCAGAGGTCAAAATAAGCAGTAATGCAAACTCAGTCATAGACATAGATTTTCACTTGCAACTTGCTTTAACATATTTAACAGTGCATGAAATGTTGTCTAAAACAAAAAGAAAATGCTTTTTAGTGGCTGGATCTGGTTTTATCACATTCTGAATTGAACGTTGAAAATGAGCTTTTCAGAGCCAGCAGAGGTCAAAATAAGCAGTAATGCAAACTCAGTCAGAGACATAGATTTTCACTTGCAACTTGCTTTAACATGTTTAACAGTGCATGAAATGTTGTCTAAAACAAAAAGATAATGCTTTTTAGTGGCTGGAACTGGTTTTATCACATTCTGAATTGAACGTTGAAAATGAGCTTTTCAGAGCCAGCAGAGGTCAAAATAAGCAGTAATGCAAACTCAGTCAGAGACATAGATTTTCACTTGCAACTTGCTTTAACATGTTTAACAGTGCATGAAATGTTGTCTAAAACAAAAAGAATGATGCATTTTAGTAGCTGGATCTGGTTTTATCACATTCTGTGATGGACGTTGAAAATGAGCTTTTCAGAGCCAGCAGAGATCAAAATAAGCAGTAATGCAAACTCAGTCATAGACATAGATTTTCACTTGCAACTTTCTCAAACATATTTAACAGTGCATGAAATGTTGTCTAAAACAAAAAGAAAATGCTTTTTAGTGGCTGGAACTGGTTTTATCACATTCTGAATTGAACGTTGAAAATGAGCTTTTCAGAGCCAACAGAGGTCAAAATAAGCAGTAATGCAAACTCAGTCAGAGACATAGATTTTCACTTGCAACTTGCTTTAACATGTTTAACAGTGCATGAAATGTTGTCTAAAACAAAAAGATAATGCTTTTTAGTGGCTGGAACTGGTTTTATCACATTCTGAATTGAACGTTGAAAATGAGCTTTTCAGAGCCAGCAGAGGTCAAAATAAGCAGTAATGCAAACTCAGTCATAGACATAGATTTTCACTTGCAACTTGCTTTAACATGTTTAACAGTGCATGAAATGTTGTCTAAAACAAAAAGAAAATGCTTTTTAGTGGCTGGAACTGGTTTTATCACATTCTGAATTGAACGTTGAAAATGAGCTTTTCAGAGCCAGCAGAGGTCAAAATAAGCAGTAATGCAAACTCAGTCAGAGACAAAGATTTTCACTTGCAACTTGCTTTAACATGTTTAACAGTGCATGAAATGTTGTCTAAAACAAAAAGAAAATGCTTTTTAGTGGCTGGATCTGGTTTTATCACTTTCTGAATTCAACGTTGAAAATGAGCTGTTCTCAGCCAGCAGAGGTCAAAATAAGCTGTAATGCAAACTCAGTCATAGACATAGATTTTCACTTGCAACTTGCTTTAACATTTTTAACAGTGCATGAAATGTTGTCTAAAACAAAAAGAAAATGCTTTTTAGTGGCTGGAACTGGTTTTATCACATTCTGAATTGAACGTTGAAAATGAGCTTTTCAGAGCCAGCAGAGGTCAAAATAAGCAGTAATGCAAACTCAGTCAGAGACAAAGATTTTCACTTGCAACTTGCTTTAACATGTTTAACAGTGCATGAAATGTTGTCTAAAACAAAAAGAAAATGCTTTTTAGTGGCTGGATCTGGTTTTATCACATTCTGAATTGAACGTTGAAAATGAGCTTTTCAGAGCCAGCAGAGGTCAAAATAAGCAGTAATGCAAACTCAGTCATAGACATAGATTTTCACTTGCAACTTGCTTTAACATGTTTAACAGTGCATGAAATGTTATCTAAAACAAAAAGAATAATGCATTTTAGTGGCTGGATCTGGTTTTATCACTTTCTGAATTCAACGTTGAAAATGAGCTGTTCTCAGCCAGCAGAGGTCAAAATAAGCAGTAATGCAAACTCAGTCATAGACATAGATTTTCACTTGCAACTTGCTTTAACATATTTAACAGTGCATGAAATGTTGTCTAAAACAAAAAGAAAATGCTTTTTAGTGGCTGGATCTGGTTTTATCACATTCTGAATTGAACGTTGAAAATGAGCTTTTCAGAGCCAGCAGAGGTCAAAATAAGCAGTAATGCAAACTCAGTCAGAGACATAGATTTTCACTTGCAACTTGCTTTAACATGTTTAACAGTGCATGAAATGTTGTCTAAAACAAAAAGATAATGCTTTTTAGTGGCTGGAACTGGTTTTATCACATTCTGAATTGAACGTTGAAAATGAGCTTTTTAGAGCCAGCAGAGGTCAAAATAAGCAGTAATGCAAACTCAGTCAGAGACATAGATTTTCACTTGCAACTTGCTTTAACATGTTTAACAGTGCATGAAATGTTGTCTAAAACAAAAAGAATGATGCATTTTAGTAGCTGGATCTGGTTTTATCACATTCTGTGATGGACGTTGAAAATGAGCTTTTCAGAGCCAGCAGAGATCAAAATAAGCAGTAATGCAAACTCAGTCATAGACATAGATTTTCACTTGCAACTTTCTCAAACATATTTAACAGTGCATGAAATGTTGTCTAAAACAAAAAGAAAATGCTTTTTAGTGGCTGGAACTGGTTTTATCACATTCTGAATTGAACGTTGAAAATGAGCTTTTCAGAGCCAGCAGAGGTCAAAATAAGCAGTAATGCAAACTCAGTCAGAGACATAGATTTTCACTTGCAACTTGCTTTAACATGTTTAACAGTGCATGAAATGTTGTCTAAAACAAAAAGATAATGCTTTTTAGTGGCTGGAACTGGTTTTATCACATTCTGAATTGAACGTTGAAAATGAGCTTTTCAGAGCCAGCAGAGGTCAAAATAAGCAGTAATGCAAACTCAGTCATAGACATAGATTTTCACTTGCAACTTGCTTTAACATGTTTAACAGTGCATGAAATGTTGTCTAAAACAAAAAGAAAATGCTTTTTAGTGGCTGGAACTGGTTTTATCACATTCTGAATTGAACGTTGAAAATGAGCTTTTCAGAGCCAGCAGAGGTCAAAATAAGCAGTAATGCAAACTCAGTCAGAGACAAAGATTTTCACTTGCAACTTGCTTTAACATGTTTAACAGTGCATGAAATGTTGTCTAAAACAAAAAGAAAATGCTTTTTAGTGGCTGGATCTGGTTTTATCACATTCTGAATTGAACGTTGAAAATGAGCTTTTCAGAGCCAGCAGAGGTCAAAATAAGCAGTAATGCAAATTCAGTCATAGACATAGATTTTCACTTGCAACTTGCTTTAACATGTTTAACAGTGCATGAAATGTTATCTAAAACAAAAAGAATAATGCATTTTAGTGGCTGGAACTGGTTTTATCACATTCTGAATTGAACGTTGAAAATGAGCTTTTCAGAGCCAGCAGAGGTCAAAATAAGCAGTAATGCAAACTCAGTCAGAGACATAGATTTTCACTTGCAACTTGCTTTAACATGTTTAACAGTGCATGAAATGTTGTCTAAAACAAAAAGAATGATGCATTTTAGTAGCTGGATCTGGTTTTATCACATTCTGTGATGGACGTTGAAAATGAGCTTTTCAGAGCCAGCAGAGATCAAAATAAGCAGTAATGCAAACTCAATCATAGACATAGATTTTCACTTGCAACTTTCTCAAACATATTTAACAGTGCATGAAATGTTGTCTAAAACAAAAAGAAAATGCTTTTTAGTGGCTGGAACTGGTTTTATCACATTCTGAATTGAACGTTGAAAATGAGCTTTTCAGAGCCAGCAGAGGTCAAAATAAGCAGTAATGCAAACTCAGTCAGAGACATAGATTTTCACTTGCAACTTGCTTTAACATGTTTAACAGTGCATGAAATGTTGTCTAAAACAAAAAGATAATGCTTTTTAGTGGCTGGAACTGGTTTTATCACATTCTGAATTGAACGTTGAAAATGAGCTTTTCAGAGCCAGCAGAGGTCAAAATAAGCAGTAATGCAAACTCAGTCATAGACATAGATTTTCACTTGCAACTTGCTTTAACATGTTTAACAGTGCATGAAATGTTGTCTAAAACAAAAAGAAAATGCTTTTTAGTGGCTGGAACTGGTTTTATCACATTCTGAATTGAACGTTGAAAATGAGCTTTTCAGAGCCAGCAGAGGTCAAAATAAGCAGTAATGCAAACTCAGTCAGAGACAAAGATTTTCACTTGCAACTTGCTTTAACATGTTTAACAGTGCATGAAATGTTGTCTAAAACAAAAAGAAAATGCTTTTTAGTGGCTGGATCTGGTTTTATCACTTTCTGAATTCAACGTTGAAAATGAGCTGTTCTCAGCCAGCAGAGGTCAAAATAAGCTGTAATGCAAACTCAGTCATAGACATAGATTTTCACTTGCAACTTGCTTTAACATGTTTAACAGTGCATGAAATGTTGTCTAAAACAAAAAGATAATGCTTTTTAGTGGCTGGAACTGGTTTTATCACATTCTGAATTGAACGTTGAAAATGAGCTTTTCAGAGCCAGCAGAGGTCAAAATAAGCAGTAATGCAAACTCAGTCAGAGACAAAGATTTTCACTTGCAACTTGCTTTAACATGTTTAACAGTGCATGAAATGTTGTCTAAAACAAAAAGAAAATGCTTTTTAGTGGCTGGATCTGGTTTTATCACATTCTGAATTGAACGTTGAAAATAAGCTTTTCAGAGCCAGCAGAGGTCAAAATAAGCAGTAATGCAACTCAGTCATAGACATAGATTTTCACTTGCAACTTGCTTTAACATGTTTAACAGTGCATGAAATGTTATCTAAAACAAAAAGAATAATGCATTTTAGTGGCTGGATCTGGTTTTATCACTTTCTGAATTCAACGTTGAAAATGAGCTGTTCTCAGCCAGCAGAGGTCAAAATAAGCAGTAATGCAAACTCAGTCATAGACATAGATTTTCACTTGCAACTTGCTTTAACATATTTAACAGTGCATGAAATGTTGTCTAAAACAAAAAGAAAATGCTTTTTAGTGGCTGGATCTGGTTTTATCACATTCTGAATTGAACGTTGAAAATGAGCTTTTCAGAGCCAGCAGAGGTCAAAATAAGCAGTAATGCAAACTCAGTCATAGACATAGATTTTCACTTGCAACTTGCTTTAACATGTTTAACAGTGCATGAAATGTTATCTAAAACAAAAAGAATAATGCATTTTAGTGGCTGGATCTGGTTTTATCACTTTCTGAATTCAACGTTGAAAATGAGCTGTTCTCAGCCAGCAGAGGTCAAAATAAGCAGTAATGCAAACTCAGTCATAGACATAGATTTTCACTTGCAACTTGCTTTAACATATTTAACAGTGCATGAAATGTTGTCTAAAACAAAAAGAAAATGCTTTTTAGTGGCTGGATCTGGTTTTATCACATTCTGAATTGAACGTTGAAAATGAGCTTTTCAGAGCCAGCAGAGGTCAAAATAAGCAGTAATGCAAACTCAGTCAGAGACATAGATTTTCACTTGCAACTTGCTTTAACATGTTTAACAGTGCATGAAATGTTGTCTAAAACAAAAAAATAATGCTTTTTAGTGGCTGGAACTGGTTTTATCACATTCTGAATTGAACGTTGAAAATGAGCTTTTCAGAGCCAGCAGAGGTCAAAACAAGCAGTAATGCAAACTCAGTCAGAGACAAAGATTTTCACTTGCAACTTGCTTTAACATGTTTAACAGTGCATGAAATGTTGTCTAAAACAAAAAGAAAATGCTTTTTAGTGGCTGGATCTGGTTTTATCACATTCTGAATTGAACGTTGAAAATGAGCTTTTCAGAGCCAGCAGAGGTCAAAATAAGCAGTAATGCAAACTCAGTCAGAGACATAGATTTTCACTTGCAACTTGCTTTAACATGTTTAACAGTGCATGAAATGTTGTCTAAAACAAAAAGATAATGCTTTTTAGTGGCTGGATCTGGTTTTATCACATTCTGAATTGAACGTTGAAAATGAGCTTTTCAGAGCCAGCAGAGGTCAAAATAAGCAGTAATGCAAACTCAGTCAGAGACATAGATTTTCACTTGCAACTTGCTTTAACATGTTTAACAGTGCATGAAATGTTGTCTAAAACAAAAAGATAATGCTTTTTAGTGGCTGGAACTGGTTTTATCACATTCTGAATTGAACGTTGAAAATGAGCTTTTCAGAGCCAGCAGAGGTCAAAATAAGCAGTAATGCAAACTCAGTCAGAGACATAGATTTTCACTTGCAACTTGCTTTAACATGTTTAACAGTGCATGAAATGTTGTCTAAAACAAAAAGAATGATGCATTTTAGTAGCTGGATCTGGTTTTATCACATTCTGTGATGGACGTTGAAAATGAGCTTTTCAGAGCCAGCAGAGATCAAAATAAGCAGTAATGCAAACTCAGTCATAGACATAGATTTTCACTTGCAACTTTCTCAAACATATTTAACAGTGCATGAAATGTTGTCTAAAACAAAAAGAAAATGCTTTTTAGTGGCTGGAACTGGTTTTATCACATTCTGAATTGAACGTTGAAAATGAGCTTTTCAGAGCCAGCAGAGGTCAAAATAAGCAGTAATGCAAACTCAGTCAGAGACATAGATTTTCACTTGCAACTTGCTTTAACATGTTTAACAGTGCATGAAATGTTGTCTAAAACAAAAAGATAATGCTTTTTAGTGGCTGGAACTGGTTTTATCACATTCTGAATTGAACGTTGAAAATGAGCTTTTCAGAGCCAGCAGAGGTCAAAATAAGCAGTAATGCAAACTCAGTCATAGACATAGATTTTCACTTGCAACTTGCTTTAACATGTTTAACAGTGCATGAAATGTTGTCTAAAACAAAAAGAAAATGCTTTTTAGTGGCTGGAACTGGTTTTATCACATTCTGAATTGAACGTTGAAAATGAGCTTTTCAGAGCCAGCAGAGGTCAAAATAAGCAGTAATGCAAACTCAGTCAGAGACAAAGATTTTCACTTGCAACTTGCTTTAACATGTTTAACAGTGCATGAAATGTTGTCTAAAACAAAAAGAAAATGCTTTTTAGTGGCTGGATCTGGTTTTATCACATTCTGAATTGAACGTTGAAAATGAGCTTTTCAGAGCCAGCAGAGGTCAAAATAAGCAGTAATGCAAATTCAGTCATAGACATAGATTTCACTTGCAACTTGCTTTAACATGTTTAACAGTGCATGAAATGTTATCTAAAACAAAAAGAATAATGCATTTTAGTGGCTGGAACTGGTTTTATCACATTCTGAATTGAACGTTGAAAATGAGCTTTTCAGAGCCAGCAGAGGTCAAAATAAGCAGTAATGCAAACTCAGTCAGAGACATAGATTTTCACTTGCAACTTGCTTTAACATGTTTAACAGTGCATGAAATGTTGTCTAAAACAAAAAGAATGATGCATTTTAGTAGCTGGATCTGGTTTTATCACATTCTGTGATGGACGTTGAAAATGAGCTTTTCAGAGCCAGCAGAGATCAAAATAAGCAGTAATGCAAACTCAGTCATAGACATAGATTTTCACTTGCAACTTTCTCAAACATATTTAACAGTGCATGAAATGTTGTCTAAAACAAAAAGAAAATGCTTTTTAGTGGCTGGAACTGGTTTTATCACATTCTGAATTGAACGTTGAAAATGAGCTTTTCAGAGCCAGCAGAGGTCAAAATAAGCAGTAATGCAAACTCAGTCAGAGACATAGATTTTCACTTGCAACTTGCTTTAACATGTTTAACAGTGCATGAAATGTTGTCTAAAACAAAAAAGATAATGCTTTTTAGTGGCTGGAACTGGTTTTATCACATTCTGAATTGAACGTTGAAAATTAGCTTTTCAGAGCCAGCAGAGGTCAAAATAAGCAGTAATGCAAACTCAGTCATAGACATAGATTTTCACTTGCAACTTGCTTTAACATGTTTAACAGTGCATGAAATGTTGTCTAAAACAAAAAGAAAATGCTTTTTAGTGGCTGGAACTGGTTTTATCACATTCTGAATTGAACGTTGAAAATGAGCTTTTCAGAGCCAGCAGAGGTCAAAATAAGCAGTAATGCAAACTCAGTCAGAGACAAAGATTTTCACTTGCAACTTGCTTTAACATGTTTAACAGTGCATGAAATGTTGTCTAAAACAAAAAGAAAATGCTTTTTAGTGGCTGGATCTGGTTTTATCACATTCTGAATTGAACGTTGAAAATGAGCTTTTCAGAGCCAGCAGAGGTCAAAATAAGCAGTAATGCAAATTCAGTCATAGACATAGATTTTCACTTGCAACTTGCTTTAACATGTTTAACAGTGCATGAAATGTTATCTAAAACAAAAAGAATAATGCATTTTAGTGGCTGGATCTGGTTTTATCACTTTCTGAATTCAACGTTGAAAATGAGCTG